>NC_143582.1:10720251-10874537 GCF_048544385.1 Mastigoproctus giganteus
TACTAATTTCCATCTCGACTACACCAACCTGTGGATCAAAATTAAGTAGACCACACCATAATCAACATAAATAAACAAATGAATCAATTATAATGAAGTTTTTTCGGTATCTGGATCGTCGATGTCCGGGACAGGTCCAGTGTACAGCAAATAACTAAAAGATTAAATTTAAACAAAGACAGATCCATTTCCAAAAAAAATTAAAGGGTGAAAGTGTGGCGTGAACCTCATGAAGCCAAGCATCCAGACTGTCTCATGTCCACCAATCAAGCGACTGGAGGTTGGTGGGTTGCATGATGGTATGGGTATATGTCCTGTTGGTACGGACTGGATCCACTCATATCGTTAGAAGGTATTGGACCAACTTTGCTCTGCAGTGCTTCCTATCTACTTGGATTGTTAGGGATTCTTTAAAGACGACCAAGCAACAAATCGACAGTGGAAAAATCTGAACGGTTCGATGAACTTTCCGAAGAATGTCTGGGACATGCTAGAAAGAGCTGTTCGGCTTTGCAATTCTCTACCGACCGCAGCAAAACAGCTGACAAGTATCCCGATGGAAGAATGGTCAAATCTGGAGCTAGACTCCCTCAGATATCTAGTAGAACAAGCCACGACGTGAACAGAGTGAAATTGGGGAGAAAGGTGGCCCCTCAACTAGTTTTTGAATAATGGTTTCTAATTTTGTGGCCAGTGAGTGTAATTTCTTGGTTTAATCGTGTTTCTTTCTTTTTTTTTTTTTTAACTGGAGATATAACCATTCTGCTTTTGTGAATTAAACAAAGAATTATTTCAAACTAAAGTAAAATTTATGAATTTAGTTAATCAAAAATTAAAAAAACAGTTGTGACTTAACTTTTGTTCACCAGCATATATCTAGCTACAAAAGCACCTCATAAATATCAGAATTGAGCCACACTACTCACCTTCCTCGCTACTCCCATGCTGATATTAATTCTGGCAAGAGCATTATATTATTTCTTCTTGCCTCTTTCACTCCTGGTGTTTTCTGTATCAATTTTTAAGGTCAGGCAAATGGAACATGAATTGCACCGTGCCCTTTCTGCATTCTCTGTCTTTAATAAAACCCCGTGCCAAGAGCCATGTAACTCACCACGTGGATGGCAGCATACCAAGTTTCTGCTCTCTCTTTTCAGGAGTTTCAGATTCATATTCGGTCTCCATGCAACTCTCAAGTGCAAGGAAGGTGAGTTTCCCACCAATGAATCTTGACCTTGAAAGCGTTTTAGCCAAATAAAAGCTTAATAAAAATATCAGTGCGGTGATGCCGAGGAAGATAAATCATACTGCTTTGTTTGTATTTATATACACCTTCCATTACTTAAAAAAAATTTTTTTTCGTTTCCTTTTACTTCGGGGAACAAAGACACGTGCTCCCTTGTTAGTGATAAAGATAGAAACATTCACCCCCACACATACACCCCGAGTAAGATAAGAAGTGAAAAAATCGTCAGTCACCTAAGAGTTCGTTTTTCACTGCTAACAATTGCATTGTTCTCTGTAGTAGCCTTGGGCATGCAGGCATGAACACTACAAAAGGGCCATCAGCCAATGAGCGAATAAACACACTTACTGCTATCTACTTTTAAGAGTTGATAGCCTCCCCGTTCATCCATTTAATTTTTATTTAAAAAATACCACTACCTTCGCTATTAAAATACAAACGCTGGCCAAAAAAAAAAACTTTATTCAATATCGACTCGGGCTGCTGTTGTTTCCAAAAACAGTAACCGTACGGTATGGTATGGATTCCATAAGATGCTTTAGTGCGTTTTGGTCCAATTGTAACCATTCTTCCAGCATGGTTATCGCGCAGTTGAGACAAAGTTGAAGGAAGAGGACTTCGCTACCAAACAACTCTCTCTAGCATATCCCACACTTTCTCAATAGGACTAAGATCTGATTGTGGTGGCCAAGGAAGATTGTGGAAATCAGTGTCATGTGGAAATCAGTGTCAGTGTCATCAGTGACTAAGAACAATCAGTGTTCTTAGAACCATTCTTGCATGATTCTGGCAAGATGCGTTAATGCATTGTTAAAAGTGTAACATTGCAGGATGCAGTAAATTTGATACAAAATTCAGGCACTCCTTGAATGATATTCGACCTTAAACCGGTACCAAACCATTATACAACCTCCAGATGCTTGTGTTGTCTTAACAAGACAAGCAGGGTCCATCTCTTCGTGAGATTCTCGCTAGTCTCTCCCTGCGTATCGTGATTCGTCTGAACACATGATTTTCTTCCATTTTTCTACTGTACAATCACGACGTTCTCGGCCAGTGGAAGCGAAGCGGATTTTCTGTTTTTCTCTGAAATAAGTGGCTTCCGAATAGGCAAGCGACTATCAAAGCAAAATTTCTTCAAATCCCTGCGCATGGTACGGGTTGATATAGGGAAATTCTGGACTTGGTTGAATTCAGATGTTATATGCTGCAGCACACCGGATATCCTATTTTTCTGTACAGTCCTCCTCAGAGTACAATGGCTTCACTCTTGAAGTATTATTTTTCAACCTTATTTACGCTTTTGGGACTGGAAGAACTGCTTGCTTTGCAGTCATTAAAAACCTTTGAGGTGGATACTTTTGAGAAACGAGTTGTCTTTCGTTTATTGAATTCTTGTTAAACCTGCACCCACGATAAGACCTTTTTCAAAGTCTAATAGATCACGCGGTTTCCCCATTATAGCTTCAGATTACTGTAGTCGAACAGCCCGGGCAGTCTTCATACTCAACGAGGCATCACCTCACGTCACAGTTTTCTTTGCATCTATTTGCATTTCTTTTGTTTGTGACTGACTTAAAACAAAGGTTCCTATTTTTTTGGCCAGTGTGCGTAATATTTAAGGAGCGTATTCTTTTAAACATTCTTAAAGAAGTTTAAAAAATTACGTCTGTTGCAACCGGTGCTCTCCATCGTCCTCATTGCTCAATACTCGTGCGCGATCATCTACACTTTCACGAAATGAATGTACTCTACCCTATCAAAAGTAATAGAACAGAGGCAGTTCAGAATGTAATGCATCTATTAAGATTAATAACCGATAAGATCGAGTGTTCCGAATCTTTTGGCATGGAGCTGCATAACGATTATCGCATTCCTCTCATGGACGTGACCTCAACCGAACATCTCGTAAGTGACAAACACGAATGCGAAGTAAAAGTGCCGTGACCTCGCATAAAGAAATCTGTAGTGTCTTACTGCGACACGATAAGGAGGTGGATTGTATGGAAGTTGGTCTTGCTGACACGTTGAAGAGCAACATCAAGATAAACGCATGGGTTATTGACTTACCGTCATCCCTAATTGCTAAGTGATCGCTTTTTAAGTACACTCACGTACTCAATGACCTTCCCACTTGCGTAGGCGAATTTTCAATATTGATAGTTAAGCAGGAGAGAGCGAAACCGTATATATACGTCATTTATGTAATAACTGCCAGCTGAGATAAAAATTTATAAAAAAACAGAAAAGAGGATACGTGGAGGTTATATAAATTATAATATCAGCAACTTACAGTTCAAGGAAGCTTTGGGCTTCGCAGTGTCTTCCTCGACAACCAAGTAATCCTCTTCCAGGCGTATATAATCGATAAATTTCATATGCCACGTTGGTCCCGTTCATGTAACAAAAGAAATCCCCAAAGAAACCAGCAGAATTTTTACCGAGTCCACACAATAGGTTAGAGAGTTACGTGAGTGTTCAAGTTATCCCACATGAATGACGGAAGTTGGAGGCAAAGACCGGAAGTCTCAAGGGAAAATGGCTGCGGCTAGGCTTAGACGGTTGGCTGACGATGCTGAACTTGTTGATTGGAGAAGAGAGATAACCGAGTGGGTTAATGGAATCTAAATAACGTTCTTATCTATAGGGTCACCGAGATTTTTATTACTACGAAGTGCAGGCGGGAATGCATAAAATATTAGGAAGTATTCGCGCAAACTTCGAGTTTCTCTAGCGTGGCATAAAGGTAAAAGGCGCAGGCTCACTCAACACCCACAACTATTATTATGTTAATAATAAATTAATGATGAATGTCATAAACCTTTCCACTTTTGGAAGCTAGCGAAAACAAGTTAGCTAACATTCCAACGATCTCAACCATTTAGGTTAGTACCAAATTGTACCAGCTAAGAGAAAATCGTTTCTAATGGATTGTATTAATTCTGGTTCTTGTTCTTTCAAACATGTTCTTTCTCCCGAACAGCAAATCTAATTATTCATTTTACGACCTCTGCTGTCCGTTGTTCACGACTCATTAATCTAATAGGCCTGGACATTTTTGTCTGTAAAACTTTTAATTGCCCATTATTATCGAAGACTTTGACATTCTGTAGTTTACTAATTACGCTATTAGTCAAAATAATTTGATGATTTTGATGTATTTCGAGAGTTCCAATTACACCATACATCGGAAGGATCTTCTAGGAAGTGAGTGGAAGAAGAAGAAGAAGAAGGGAGATCGGAAGGATGATAGAGTATCTTTCTTCCTCTCTCATGTTTAATAGAGTTCAATGCCTAGACCAATGCTATCCCGAGCTGGCTCCTGCCTAGATTTCCTTTTTGCTTGCGCCTCTAACGTGACGTTATTCCTCAATCCAAACATCATGGATACAACTACCCCTTCGAACCCTTTCACCGTAAGTTGCAGAAACAAGGACAATACCTTTCTGGAATTTGCTGATATCAAATTCCAAATCGAATCGATACATCCACGTTCTCCAATCACGTAAAAAAAAAAAAAAAAAAAACTACTACTCGACCCCAAAGATATTGTAGAAACATCCACTGCGTATTTATTATAAACCCATTAAAAGTCCACCAATTCGGGACCAAATTTCTTTGAAAAACAAAACAGGAATATAGAAATTGCAATTATCATATACAGAAAATCAAACATATTCTATAAGTCCATCTCGTTGATCTACAACTTTAAGTAGACAGCAAGTAACATTTAGTATTAGTCGTGGCAAATGATGAAAAAAGCATGTTTATAAAGCATCAACAAAAAAATGAAAATTCCCACATGACCTGTCTTTCCCTCCAATCCAATAAATTGTCTAATTCTTCCTTGAAATTATTCAAACTACCTACTTCCACAAAAACGGATCGAATCTTGTTCAGCAATCAATCACACGCTGGCCGAAGGCAACTTCCGCACATCTATCGCCAACAATCCTTCCTCAATTTTAATTTGTGCCCTCTCATGCATGTAGTCCGCAAAAGAGGAAGAATGCAATCAGTATTAAGCTTGCTCAATACATTAATATCTTTATTGCAAGCAGTGAACGGTTACATGATTGCCTGTTGCAATAATACCCATAACAGCGACAATGCTAGGGGGTTAACATTAAATAACTAATACAGGAAAAATTACATAAAACATAAAACGTATAATTACATATTTTACATATAAAATTAATATTAACATGGGAAATGAAAGAACATGAAAAGCAATGAAAAGACGATGGCAGTCACTCAGCTGAAGACAAAAGCTGTACCCTGATGATGCGTCTTCTGTACGATTTGTCCCCTATGTACTTTTTGTAGTCCATATCCATCTCCTGGACGTTGGGGAGCATCTCCATGAGCAGGAATCTATCGCCTATCCTGAGCCTCCATGCCACAGACTGCAGAGAGGGGAGGGCTCTTAAGGGCTTCGGGGGTCCTCCAATTGCATATCTGCCAATAACTTGGCGTATTGACTTCACCCGCTATCATTTTAATTGGCACGAGCAAGCGGATGGTGAATATCAATTTGGTGACTTTTCTGTAATTTAGAAGTCGGGTGATATCTGAAGTATGTGTGAGTGGTGGCAATTTATGCTTGAAGAGGACCCACCGAAGAAGCCAGTACTAATCAGATGCAATGGTTTTTAGCGTGGTTTTCGTTGCCGACGCCCAGATTTCTAAACCGTAGGTGATGGCTGGCTGCAGAAACCTGTATATGTACTGGAGCGTGTACTCAGGCTCTGTCACATGAAGGAGGTGTTGGACATGTGGACATGTGTACAAAAACACATGTCCACATGAAGGAGGTGTTGTCTGGCAAGCCATCAGGATCTGCAGACCTTGTTGTGAATGTCTGCAACATGGTGTTTGAAACTGAGTTTAGGGTCGAAGATAACGCCGAGATCTCTGTGCTTAGTTACTAGGGTGATGGGGGTTCCGTGGATTTCCAGGTTTAGTTGCGTTGGGTTGGATTTGAGTAAGAATACCAATTGTACAGGTTTGTTTGGATTTATCTTAAGAGAAAACTATTCCAAGTATGTAATCAGATTCTTAAGGCTGTTAATTATGGTTTCAGAAACAGAATCAGGTCGGGCGGTCCCGTGTATCCGATAGAGGAGATTCAAGTCGTCTGCATAACTGATAAATTCTGTTTGCTGGCAAAGGAATGAGTGGATGGCAGCCGTAAAGAGGAGCCCTGATAGAACTCCGCCCTCGGGAACACCTACACAAACTTTCCTTGTGAATGATTTTTTATTCACAGTCAGGTGTAGGACCCTCGTCATAAGCAGCGACTTCAAGAATTCCAGTATATAGCCTTTTATCTGATATCCCCCCCCTCACAAAGTTGCAGGAGAGACTGAATGTCTATACTGTCGAATGCAGACTGGATATCTAGATAAACAATTGCCATTTCCATTTCAGCCCTATCTTTGTAGAGCCCCCAGAATGGTGTTGGTGGTTTGCAGCAGGTTGGTAATGGTGGATCTGCGTTTCAAGGCATAATGAATGAATGCTGATTCACATGGCAGAACCTCTGGTTGGTTAGGATGGGAAGAAGGCACTTCTCCATGACTTTTGAGGAGACATGAGGCTTTCATTATTGGCCTGAATTGTGAAACTGAGGTCGCTCCTTGTGTTTTGGGGATTGGTCGGACAATATATTGATTCCAGGCTGTTGGGGAACTTTGCGTTGCCAAGGCCTTACAAACCTCAATCAGATTACCTCGTAGGTGCCTACTTTCTAAGCGCTGCAATTTGCAGATCTGAAGCTGTTCCTGGTAAGAGCTCCCGTTTGTTCCCTCCACCAATCTCGTTGCCCTTCTCTGCACCAATTCCAGCAGATCTACATCCTACCTAAAATGTGGCTTCCAGACCTGTATGCAGTACTCAATAAGTGGCCTAACCATGGCCTTGTACAAAAGGATAATCACCTCCATATCCTGCAAGTAAAGTTGCTGTATACCACTGACTAAACCCGTGAGCTGTTCTAGCAGCCTCTCTGCACTGCTCACAGAACTTCATATCTCACTGCACAATTAATCCCCGAGTGTAGTACCACACAGCTAGTTTGTTAATCTGGGATTACTGCTACCCATGTGCAGAACCTTCCATTTGTCAATGTGAAACTTTAACTGGTATTTTTTAGATCTTGTTGCTGTAGCTTATCCGACTCAATGTCATTAATCACCCTGCCAACTTTTGTATCATCCGCAAACTTAGACATTAATACCTTCATCAATATCATTAATAAATACAGAAAACAATAATGGGCCCAGCACTGAACCCTGGGAGGCTCCACTAATAACATTAGTTCACGAAGAGCAGTGTCCATTAATACCCACTCTTTGTTTTATTCCACTCAATCATCCCTTTATCCATAGGAGTAACTTGCCCTTAATGTCACATTGCTCCAGTTTGTACAGTAGTCTTTTATGTGCAACAGCATTTAAAGCCTTCCTGAAATCCAAGTATATGATATCAAATTATTTTTTTCATCTAGTTTCTCCATTAGTGCATCAGAGTATCCAACCAATATGGTCAGATAAGATCGCTCCTTAACAAAACCATGCTGTTAGTGCAGTATAACTGCATTTCTGTCTAATGGTCCTGCATTACTTTAACCAGTGACTTCATTATTTTCCCTGGAACAGAAGTTAATCTTTCAGGTCTGCAATAAGTCATGTCACCTTTTGATTCCTTTGTGACTTGCGGATGCATTCGTACATCTCCAATCCATCGGGACCTCTCTTAAATCCAAAGATGCTCTCATAATTATGGATAAGGGTTTGCGTATCTCCTTTTAGCTCTCTGTTAAGAGTTTTATAAACTTCTGGCATCTCCTTTCCTAAAGGATTCCTCATGTATGAATGTAGATGCAAAATACCTATTCAGTTTGTTAGCAACCTGAGCAGGGTCGTCAGCAATTAAACCACCGACATCAAGCGGACCAATGTGATTTAATCCCTTCCTACTACTGTTAATATAAGAAAAGAAGTCTTTGATATTTTTCTTTGCATAATCTTTGCAAGAGAATTCTCTCAATCTGCTTTAGCTTTCCTGACCTTCTTTGTGACTTAATTTTAGAATAGGTTATATCAATCATAGGTTTCCTTCTGACACTTCATGTGTCCTAATTGCTTTATATGCATTTTTTTTTCTCTGCTACAAGTTTCATTAGTTCATCTGACATCCATTTAACTCTAAGCCTTAAATTGTTTCTTAGTTGGTATGAAAAGCCCGGTAACTTCTAAGATTAATTCCTTGAATGCTTTCCATTTAGAATTTCATGATGGTAACATCATCAGTTGTTCCCACTGCATAAAATTTAAAAACTGTCTGGGACTACTATCGTCACCTTTACGAAAGCAAAAACTCTTCCCTTTACCCCTCATGATAGTTACATCATCTTTAAGAAAATCCTAGATCAATACACTGTTATCATTGCCACTCAGTGGTTCTTTTAACTGCAGATCCTTAATGCATGAATAATCACTGCTGATAATCAGATCAAGAGTATTCTCTCTCTCTCTCTTGTTGTCTCTCTAACACGCTGATGTAGAAACAGTCCTCTAATAAATCCACAAAATTCTTGCTAGTGTGCGAGTGACCAACCATAAGTTCTAGTCAATATGTCGAAGATTAAAATCCTTCATTATAACTGATCCACTCTATTTCTCTGTACCACTGTTCGTTGTATTAATATGGGTATAATACAGTCGATAACACACTCCTACTTTCACTTTTGCTTTCCCAGTGCTTATATCATATCAAACTGACTCAACCTTGCACTGGCCATCCATGTCAACTGTATGATGCATTGCCTTAGATTATACACCAATGAGCTAAAACATTATGACCAGCGAGTCGTTATGCAAATCGAAGCAACTGCAGGTGAACTAAGGCGCGGGTCGGGACACGGTATAAAAAAATCTGATACTGAACTCCATTAATCAGTGTTACTCTTGTTTTTCAGATGGG
Source organism: Mastigoproctus giganteus (assembly GCF_048544385.1). Lineage (NCBI taxonomy): Eukaryota > Metazoa > Arthropoda > Arachnida > Uropygi > Thelyphonidae > Mastigoproctus > Mastigoproctus giganteus. Next base: position 10,729,484 of record NC_143582.1, read on the forward strand.
AAAGGCAGCGGACTTAAGCGAGTTTGACAAAGGCCAAATTGTAATGGCCAGACGACTAGGTCAGAGCATATCTGAAACGGCACGGCTGGTGGGATGCTCACGGTCAGCCGCGGTTAGTACCTACCGAAAGTAGTCTGAGGAGGGAAAACCCACAAACCGCCGGCGAGGTGTTGGACGACCATGGTTCATCGATGCGCGAGGTGAGCGAAGGCTCTCCCGGATGGTACGTGGCAACAGAAGGGCGATTGTGGCGCAACTCGCCGGTAATTAGAATGCTGGTGATGGGAGTAATGTGTCACAACACACAGTACATTGAACCCTGCTGAAAATGGGGCTGCGTAGCCGTAGGCAGCTCTGAGTGTCTATGCTAACCACGGTTAACGGCGACAGCGCCTACAACGGGCGTGCGAGCATTGAAACTGGACCCTGAGTGATTGGAAAAAGGTCGTCTGGTCCGAGGAATCACGTTTCCTGTTGCACCATTTGGATGGCCGGGTACGTGTGCGTCGTTTACCTGGGGAAGTGATGGCGCCTGGATGCATCGTGGGACGAAACAAGCCGGTGGCGGCGGCGTAATGCTTTGGGCGATGTTCAGCTGGGATACCCTGGGTGCAGTTATCTATGTGACGGGCACTCTGATGTCTACCACCTATCTAAACATCATTAGTCTGCGCTGTTAGCACAGTGGTGTCGTCACCGTCCTCCCCACAACGGGTGGAAAAGGCCCGAGTTCGAATTCCGTCGATGACGCGAGGAACTTTAATGAACTTTTTTCACTCCGTGGCTGAGTTAGTTGGTCTCAGGCGTAGATGGCAAGGTTTTCTTCCCAGAAACTGGGGTTTTTCGTCCAGCAACACAGACAAATCAACCATAGAACACACGCAATTAAGAGACATAAGACACATAGCACGGCAGATGAATTTCATTATTCGAGTGGCCTAAGACTAATAAGTACCTAAACATCATTGCTGACTAGGTATACCCTTTGATGGCAATGGTCTTCCCCTCTAGAAGTGCCGACTTTCAGCAGGATAATGCGCCATTCCACACCGCCCGGATTGTTCGAGACTGGTTCCCGGAACACGAGGAAGACTTCCAGGTATTGCCCTGGCCTCCAAATTCCCCAGACATCAATCCCATCGATCATCTGTGTATTGTGATGGAACAGCAACTCCGATCTGCGGCGTCTCAACCACTGATCTTACAGGAGTTAAAGGATCTGCTGGTTACGTGTTGGTACCAGATACCACAAGCCACATTTAGAAATCTTGTAGCGTCCATGCCTTGCCTGGAACGAGCTGTTTTGGCTGCACGTGGAGGACCAACATCATATTGGGTAGGTGGTCATAATGTTTTGGCTCATCGGTGCATGTGCTTCTTAACTAAAAGCATACCCCCCCCCTCCTCTCGTGTCTGTCCTTTCTGTACTCAAGGCTCCTTTCCCATTTTCTGGAAATATGCACTCCTTAAAATTATTCAAAAACTGGAAATGCAACCAATTTTCTGCGGTCATGCAGACTCATTGCCTTACTTTCCGTATTAGGGAAAGTTTTCGATAGACTTCTGTCCTTCAGAATCAATTCGCTACTTCAGAACTCTGGTTCAGTAGCATATAATCAATTTGGCTTTACTCCTGCACGTAGCACTGAAGACGCCCTGGTTGAATTTATTCCTCGCATCCACCTCACTACCCATAAATATATCTTGGTTGTTTTCGTTTACTTCGAGGGCGCCTTTGACCTTCATCAGTTGTTCCCACTGCAGTGTAACAAAACGAGTAACAGAATTGTAATTCAAGGCCACAGTGACGCCTGTTGCAGAACGTCTCAGACTCCTAAGATGCCCTCAGAAACCTTTCGACACCATTGGAGGCTACTTCTGCAACAAGCGTCACTGTGGCCTCGAATTACAATTCTGTTACTCGGAAAGTTCGTCGTGGCTGTCTCCATGTATCTATCTTAGGACCACTACTATAGAACATGATTATCAATCAGTGGCTCATCAAAAACTTTGACAGTTACTCCTCCCTTGCTTTTGCAGACGACCTGGCATGGTTTTTATACGGAAATTCCTGTTCTTAACTTGAGCACAATGCTAATACTTTTCTGAATGAAAACAAACTTAAAATTTCACACCAGCTAAGACTTTTGGTATTGTTTTCAAGGGGCGTCTATCCTCCTCTTGATCTCCTACTATAAAGCTGTGTGACCACTCAATTCCTGTCGTTGACACTACAAAGGATCTTGGGCTCATGTGGACAATAAACATTCTGCCCTCCCACATACACTGTGCTGCCACTTTATTAGGTACACCCCTGCTATGCACACAAATGGTTTTTCCCCACAACGTTGCAAGTCACATGACCACAGGTATGAATATACATGCAGCACAACGACCTTTATAGTATCAGTTAAGCGTACAAACCGTAGCAAGAATAGGGAAAAGGAGTGATCTAACGGACTTCGAACGTGGCATTGTAGTAGGTGCAAGACGTGCTGGACAAAACATCTCTGAAACGGCAGTTCTCCTGAACTTTTCACGCACCGCATTTTCAAGGGTGTATCGAGAATGGTGCAGCGAACAGAAAACATCCTCTCAACGGCACTCCTGTGGAAGAAAATCGCTTGTTGATGAGAAAGGTCAGAGGAGGATGGCTAGAATTGTGCAAGCAAACAGACGGGCCACAATGGCGCACATCACGTCAGAATATAACCTTGGTGCGCAGAACAAAATATCGCAACGGACCACTAGTCGCACTTTGTCGCGAATGGGCTACAACAGCCGACGACCACATCGCGTACCTTTTTTATTAATGAAGAACAAGAGAGGACGCCTCCTGTAGGCACAGCAACACCAGCACTGGACTATCGAGAATTGGAAAACAGTTGCTTGGTCTGACGAGTCGAAGTTGCTGGTGCATCATGTTGATGGAAGGCTCAGAATTTGGCGAAAACAACATGAATCCATGAACCCGTCATGTCTGACAACTATTGTGCAAAGTGGTGGGGACAGTGTTATGGTGTGGAGAATGTTTTCTTGACACACTTTTGGTCCATTGATAGTCGTAGATTCACGTCGAAAAGCCACATCGTACCTAAACATCGTTGCTGACCAAGTGCATCCGTTCATGTTGACAGTTTATCCTCAGTCAGGTGGTCACTTCCGGCAGGATAATGCGCCGGTGCACAAAGCCCGATTCACTATGGAATAGTTCCAGGAACATGACAATGACTTTTCTTTGTTGCAGTGTCCCGCTCAGTCCCCGAATCTCAATCATATTGAACTTCTTTGGGATGAGGTGGAAACGGCTGTTCGCTGTAGGCCTACATCTCCGTCGAATCTCAAGGAACTGCGTGACACACTCATGTCTGCATGGTACTCCGTTCGTGCACAACGTTTTCAGCATCTTGTTCAATCCATGGCTAGACGAATTCAGGCTGTTTTGAAGGCTAAAAGAGGCTCAACAAGCTACTAGGTAGGTGTACCTAATAAAGTGGCAGCACAGTGTATCTCGCATTTAGCACAGAAAATCAATAAATTTTCTTTCATGTTTATTCGAATTTCCCATCAGGAGAGGGACGTAGTTCCAAAATCCTCAGACTGATGTACAAAGGTTGTACTACCTATTGCCCTACGGGGATGGGGCCTAGTGTTAACATGCCAAGCTTCGCACTCGAGGGCAAGTTCAACTCCATTCAGAGATCCTTTTTACCGGCATATCTCACGTGCATATCTCACAGTCTCCACTCCTGCCCTCCAAATTATTGCTGGCTGTCTACCCCTGGACTTATTCTTAATATATAGAAGACTGCCCTATAACATCAGAAAAGGTCGCGTTACGGAATTTGATGGCATAACCATTGATCCAGATGCCCCTTCAAAAGAAGAGAAAAGGTGACGTCTGCAAATCTTGACTGAAAGATAACAAGCTCGATGGAACTCTTCTACAAAAGGCAGAACAACATTCCGATTCTTCCCTACTGCTACTTCAATCACTGCGCGGTAGCACAGTAGTGTCGTCACTGTCCTCCCCACACCGGGTGGAAAAGATCCGGGTCGAATCTCGTCGATAAAGCGAGGAACTTTTAAGGGCTTTTTCGTCCAGAAAAGCAGGCAAATCGACCAGAGAATAGAAAATAACTTTCCGGGTGACCCTAATGTAATAGTTTGCTTCTTTTTTTTTTTTTTTTTTTTCTACTTCAATCAGAAAGCTCACTCCTAGTCTGCGTACTTGTTTCATATTGACTGGACATGGATCGCTTAACTCAAAGCTCTACTACTTCAACCTCTTTACAACTGAACTTCTGTAGAGTACGTGAAGAATGCATCCATATTTCTCTTTCACTGTCCTATCTAAGAAGCTTTTAGACAACTGTTTTCCTGGACAGGAATTGTCCTGCCTGGTCAAGAAGCAACATTCGTCAAGAGTAAACCAAACTTCCATGCTCTCCAGAACTCTGCGACAAAAGTGTTTTCCATTAGAAAAACTTTCTCAGCTACTGCAAAGATAATTTTTCAACCAACACTTACCCACCATGCACTGCAATGGAGGTTGAAATATTATGTGATGGATATAAAACATTGAAAACGTTTTTTGATTTTAAAACAGAAAGACCGAAGTCCCCGGAGAAAACCTTTCAAAACAGCAGTATGAGAACTCCTCTACCGAGTGACCACAAAGATGAGCGCTCTGTGGTTGAACAATCGGTACAGGCAGATGTGATTGCAACTTGTGTTGCTCTATGAAATGCGGATTACTTGAAATGCCGTAGGTGCTGTGTATCGAAGCATTCACCTCCGAAACTACGAGTGTCATTTACTTGTATAGCTGACCAAAGCATGTTCGCCAGACGACAATAGTTCTAACTACCCTTTTCAGAGCACACAGCTGCGCAAGGAAACGCAAGGAGTGTTGTCTTCCTATCTCGGCATTCAGCTAAGTGTTTCCATATAAGCATCAATAGAGTATGCGCAGTCCACAACTCTGCCTTCCATCGTCGTCTGCGTCCTGGTGGCGCAGACGATCTCGACTTCAATGCGAATGCTTCACGTCCTTAGGCAAAATTAACTTCGAGAAGCTCCAATTGTTCATTTAACTCTGATACAAGTGGGGGGAAGGGGGTTAAAACAGTAGAAACATGTGTAACTTTGGGCTAATCAAGTCACTCGGATGTATATTATTGAAACCATCGCTGCTGAGTAGAACTTTGCAAATGGCATAACCTCGTCGTGTGCACTGGTAGAATGTCTTCTGCTTGCCTCGTGACGCTATATTTAGATTTAAACCGCCGCTCGCGAATGTGGATTTCAATATTTTTTCCCCTTTCCTATTCCTCGTCCCCTGTCTTGGGTAGTGACGTCATCACAACACTGTGACGTCACGAGCACAGTTTTGGAGCTGGAATCTGGCACGATGCCATAGTGTGGTCTCGGATCTTATCATACCTAGACACTCTCCTGCATTCCTAATCGCTTCGATGTCCGGAGTTTTTATTTCTGTGCGCGCCGGCCCGTGGATTTTCAATGGACATTTCCTGCGACTTCTCTGTTGTATTATTAAAGCACAAAAACATTTAAAATAATAAATAAAAACGCTACACACGCGTTGAAATTTCCTTTGTGAGATTTAATTTCTGGTTGCCACGCAGAGATAAAGACACAAAAAGTTTCTTTATCTTTCTAATTTCTTTCTTTATGAAAGAGAGATGTAGCAGCCAGTACTAAGTATTTACAAAATCAGTCTGCCATGTCACATATTACAAAAATACGCCACAAATTTCTTCTGGTAATGTAACTGAATCCCTCTGCTGGCAACAGCAATTATAGCTTGCTATTAGGTATCACCCGGCGTGCTGCTGCTCTTGCTAATATACCAAAATGGCTACTTCGAGAGAAGACTGATCTCTTGTAGCGACACACACCGAGCGTTGTAGCATTTAGCAGAGCGGCATCCGATTTCTGTCCCCCCTTCCCGTCCCCCTCTGAAGCACACGTTGTCGTCGGTTTTACTTTCTCCGAAAAACTCTCAGATGACGCCTTCCGCTACTGCCGCTCCAGCCCTTATCCCATCTCTTGCCGTACACCGACCACCTCAAAACGACCACTCCTACATGTCCGTTGTAGCAGGGAGTATTTTTATCTCCGTGGGAGCAGACTTTAGTCGCATGGCACGCGCCTTTGCCAGATGCTGGGGCTGGCTTGGACCCAAACGTCTTTTGAAACTTTTTTTTTTTCTTTCAAAGATTTCCCCATACGTTCAACGCGACCCTCGAAGCAGACAAAAAGAAAAAAAAACCCTACATTGAAACTTTAAGTGGATACTTGACAATAACCCTCCTTCCATCACATTAAAAAGGGTGTCGAAACAGTATCGATTACTCAGAGTAATCGCAATTGAGTTGGCAACTCAAAAGTACATTGTTGAATACATCGTGTCTTATGGAGACTCCACGGTATTCACTTTGATGCAATGCCGATTTAACCCACCCGATATTGTTCTGCAAAGTTAACGCGGGCTTGATGTACTTGAATTAGTGCCGGCGAAGATGGTCGAGGTGGTGTTGGCAATGCCAATCCGGCCCGTGACGAAGCTGTAGCTTGTTGCCGTGGCTGCAGCTAACTGCTTTTGACAAATCGATACAATCCCCGAATCTGATAAATGTCACTTACTTTTCTTCTAAATGACGCTGGCAGCCCTTCTTTTTTCATATAAGAGGGTCCCGTTGCTTACACCTCTTTGCCAAATTAACTATAGCACACTGTCAACTATAATTAGGACAGCATTTTTAAGGGTGTAGCAAAGTGCAGCAGGAGCGGAACAAACAGCATTCATTGGGGTAATGGCAAAGCGCTGTCTAGAAACAAAACCAAAATAACACAAAGCTATCAAAGTACAACAACCGTAACACTAACGGAAGTATCAGAAGACAGGGCCGGCCATACTTCGTTAACGAGGATCTTCCCCTAATATATTAATGCAAATTAAGATAGGCATTCGATTGTAGAAGGAATGATTCTTTGCACGAATGTACAAATACTGCTGAAGGCATCCGAGGACCAGGAAACAGGCGAATGACCGCCCGACCCGTAAAACAAATCTACACAAGCCGTTAGTCTATTTAAAGATCCCACATCAACTGTGCGTTGTAGACACGGAGGACAAATCTTTCGACAAAGCGAATTTCCGTCTTTTTTAGTACAATATGCCAGACTGCAATGTGTGGTTCGCTGCAGTAGTGGTAAAAGTGCCACAAGAAAAAATACTCCCAGACCGTGATATATTGGATGAAGTGGCAGTATGGCAATATCGCGACAATATCCCAATGTTGTGGCAATAACTGAAGTTTGAAATTCTGTTATTGCAAAAAAGCAAAAAAGTTTTCATTTTCAAATTTCGAAAATAGCGAAACGGACCAACCTTGGAACAAAAGCCATCGAAGAAAGTTACAAGAAACTACTCCAAGTTTCAAAGATTAAATGCCTCAAAACATTGAACTATCGATTACACAACCCTTGAAGTTACGTAATCAACCTGTAGCTCCATCTGCTGGAGACCCATATGCAATAATCTTGGCTGTGTAACTGAATAATGCACACACAGTTTTCCGAGAATTAAAATGGCTATTTTCGCGTGTCTAAAAACCACATTCTTAGGGCCATAATCGGTGTCCATCTATATTTCCGAAGGAACAGATGTTGGAATGGTAATGGTTTTACCAGAGGAAACAATTTTCGGCGTTCCCCTCCCTGGGGATGATCGCTAACAGCTGAGTTTATTATCATCCACGGGACACTGCAGAAGTGTTCGTCACATTCCTGTAAAACCAGACCCCGGGTGGTGTGTAATACGATTCCGACCATCCCCTGAACTGCAAAACACTGAGATCGCCCGCTGGACAAACGCCGGACACGAACACACACAAACACACCAAAAAGGTTTCCACTTTAGCCACCAAGAAAGTGAATGCTGTAATGTAGAAACACAGAGATCGCTTGATTGAGACCAAAGCAGCCTGGTGCATTATTAATAAATAACACTTAGACATAACAAGGTGGTCGCCATTTTTATTTTTCAAGTGGCGTTTTATTGATAGAGATACAATTAATGAACACTTACAGAGGACGGGCTGATAATCAAGAAAACATGCACCAGCTTATCGACCACTTGACTTGTCCAACCTTCTCCCGACTGTTCTACCAACCCAAAATTAATGAATGCAGAGTGCCTCTATTGATTCCCAGTTAATGCATGCGAAACTTTTATAATTAACTGGTTCAATTGGAGATGGAAAAATATCCAAAAAAAAAAAAAAAAAAAAAATGGTTTCTTCATAATGGACAGGAGAATTTGGTGGTAGATTCGCGTTTAGGTCAGTCACCTTTTTGTGCCGGATATGTTCAAGATGTCCTTTGTACCAGGAATGAGACACGAGACACAACATTGGTCTTAGATCTCATCACTTGGCTTTTTTTCCCACCGATAACATCAATTAACCTCTCCAAAGCTAATTCATTTTCTCGAAATTCTGCACGTGGGGTAAATTGAAACTAGACTGCGTCAGGACCGTTTCAGATTACTGAACTTTTGACTTTTAAAGTCGACTCAGTGTCGTATTTTAAGAACATCAGTTTACAACCACTCACTGATCATTCAACACACATCGGTTTCTAAGAAATATCTGCTGGCAGGTGTAAAAACAAAACTCCATCTTTCACACTTTGACAATGGCACGATAGGTGGCGCCATAATCATAAAATAAAATCGTGGGAAAATCTCTCTCCGTTTGTAAGTTTTTCTTTCCTTCTCTTCATTGTAAACAATTTTTTTACAAGAGAATCGACAATAAAATTCAAATTACATTTCTCAGAAATAAATGTCCTTAAACCTAACAAAACAATTCTATTAACTAAAAAAACCTTAAAAATAATAAAAATAAAATAAATTAAAAAAAATAAATTAAAAATAATAAATTTGTTTCACCCAAATAATCATTTGGGTGAAACAAATTGGATAATCAGGTTGACCAATCTTACCGTGGTGGATATTCACTAACTCATTCGAAATCTGTAAAATTCAATAATTTTAAGCCAATTTATCTCATTGTCGAAATTACACTGCCTTGATACTAAAGAGATCCAATTTGTCATTGCATATCGACATCCTGGATGGATGACGTACATAAAATGATCAATATTTAAACAGCACTGGGTTAAGACATTAAATATATCATCTTGGAGATTCTGATCTGCAGTTTCCAGAGATCCAACAAATCGTAGAAGACCATCTTCCAATCTTTCGCTCTTCATATTTATAATTTTGAAATATTTGTTATGGTGATCCGACATACAGAACGCCCTTAAAACCTATTAGTCCCGTACCATTAGTTAGGCATCTTGAATAACACTTGCTGATATTGGTTTCCGATGTATTTTCCAAAGAACAACAAGAAAAATTACATTTTCCGGAGAACAGATGATGAAAAGATGGGAGAAAGTTTATTCGCTAAGTTCGGATTCAAACCGAGTTATTTCCGTTATTTGCCACACGTGTTTCTAATTGAGGTCTTAGAAGAAAATGGCGGATTTGCAGATTCCATTTTCGGAAGACAATGCTCATGGAGTTATCTGCACAAAAAGCATACGGCAATGAAATTTAAGATGAGATCGGAGAGCGGGAGGGCGGGAAGGCAATGATTAGCTGAAGTACTCGCGTTCATACAGAGCTCGCATCACTCCAAGATGTAAAAACGGCGTCCAAGCAAGGGTTTGGCACAGAGTTAATAGTTGTTCGCAAGAAATATAGCGCGTGAGCGAAAGATAAAACCCAATTTTTTGGATGCGGAGGAAACTGCAGTCGTGACATGTTTATGCGGAGAAAGGTTAGAGGTTGAGGTTAATCTACGTAGGGAAATGTGATCATCGGGATCTGGGTATTCTCAAAGATAAAGGTTAAGAAAAATCGGTAGAGATGACAAGAGCGAGAGTCTTGGCTTTCCATCTGTCTTTTGCTTTCTCATGATGGCATTGGGGATCATCAGGTCTTACAACTACAGTATTCATTCAAAACACTGAAATATCTCAAAAATTGATAACTTTTCTTTTAAAATATGAAACTCTTCACTATTACTGGCCAATAAAATGAATGGTAAACATCAGTGAGGACACATTTTTGGCAATTTTGCCTCAAATATGTTTGTTATTCATTAACATAAAACGGCAACAGATATCGAGAGTAGAATAAGTTGGACAAATAGAATAAACCATCACGAGCTACTTACGGAGATTGCTGGCCGCCTCTGCAAGGGGGGCAAACACCACCACTAAGGGCCATAGCGCACAGTACCATAAGAAATATCCCCTAACGCGATGACTGGTCTCTTTACGGTCCAGGTAACCGGGCTTATCCTTACGGCACTCTGATCGGGTGCTTTCCACAGTTGGAAGATGTTGCATTTTCTTCTTAATAAGAATCTCTTTCGAGTCTCTCTCAATACTCCTTTTTTTTTTTCCTTTTCCGAAAAAAAAACTTTTTTTAGAGCACACACATCCACCTTACCTGCACGATAAATCCGTCCACAGAGCGTTCACCTTCCGTAAGTGTGTTCACTGGAAGAATCGCGCATCGCCGTCTGAACCAAGCCCAACAGAAGACTGCAGCGAACATCGTTCCAATCCCTCTGACGCGGTAGTAGCGGCAGCCAGCAACACACACACACTCCGCTGTTTCGCGAAAGAGAAATGTCGAGGCGAGCGAGTGAACTACCGTCCGCACAGCTCCCGTGGCGGGAAATGCAGGAAACGCAAAGGCAGGTGGGGCTCTGAAGAGCTGGAGTGCGCCAGCGTCCACAAAAAAAAAAGAGGGGGAAAATGGAAAAAAATGGGGGAAAGGAAAACGGGAAAAAAAGAGAAAAAATAGTAAGGGAGAAAAATCGAGAGTGCAGAGAGGAGAAGAGTAAAGAGATTTATTCGGAAAAGGGGGAACAGCCTTCACCTGTTGAGTTCTTAAGTCGAATTTAAGTGCCATTATGGAGAATCTCCCGACTTAATTCAGCATCTCATTTTGGTCCAGATTTGTAATGATGGTCTGGATGCATCCGTTAGTCAATGCGTCTTTCATGTATGCAGTCTCCGTAGCAACGGCCCGGGTCACAGAAAACGATTCTTCAACTCCGCAGTTTTGGCATTCATCCTGTCGCTGATCGGCGAGGTCAAAGGTCACTGCAATCGTGACGCGCTTTGTCTCCTCGCTCGGAAATGACGGAGCTTTTGAATTCATTTAAATATTTAGGACACAGTCAGGTTTTTTGAAGAGGAGGGAAGGTTACTTCCCCCTGGAAATAAACCAACAGGGACAGTTCAAATCCACTTTTTTTAGCCATTAAATCTCCAAATTAGACTTTAATTCGAGTCTGGTAATCCCTTCTATAAAGTTCATTTCTTTCTCTCGTTTCTAGACAGCACTTCTTTAGAAGAAAAAAAAAATTCCTTCGAGAATGTGGCCTTCTTACAATGATCTTAAGAGTATACTGTTGATGGATCATTCTTTGCATCATGCCCGATCTTCTCTCGGAAAATTGTGGCTAAGTACAATGGCTTTGAAACCGTTCGAAAGGTGTCTCTAGCGAGAGAGAGAGAGAGAGAGAGAGAGATTCCAAAGTATGATAAGAATTTGTTTTATGCAAGAAGAAAAAAATCAGTCTATCTTGAAAGAAATGCAAAAACATCAAACTGAAAAGTGCTGTGATAATAACGAGCATTTGTCATTCGAAATGAGACGAGATATTTTGCTGGTAAGATGGAAACAGTCGAATCCATTTTCATTCCCTCTTTTTCGGACTGCATTTTTTTCCCCTTATGAATGTACTCAAAGAAGGTCATCTGGAAGTGTTTTTTTCTTTCTTTTTTTTTTTTTTTTTTTTGTGAATCCATTTGCTGAGAAAGGCAAAAGCGGTCTTCGGCAATAGTCAAATGCAACAGAGACTGAGCATTTTGAATAAAGTGGTTTTTTCTTATTTTTTTATTTTTTTTATTTAGCATTTTAAAAAAAAAATTACGAAAGCAGAATGCCAACACAAAAGAATTTGAAATGAAAAGTCGTTTTAATGCGGCGGATTTTAAGAATCTGTAAAAACAAATTCAGAAATACTGCAAGGTTACTTTCAAGGTTTATGAATTAGTAAAATCGATGAAAAATATTTATTTAGTCTATAAATACAGTACTTGTTTATAAAATAAAATAATACTCCTATGTATTTCAACTGATTTTATCTTGGAAATATTTTACACTATAAAACCTTTAACCGTTTTAATTTCTATATTATATATAATTTAATTTAAAATGATTTTAGTAAAATTTTAAAATATATTTAAATAATTATAATTTCCAAACTAAGCAACATCGTGAACATGCATCCCATAACTTTTGAAAACTGAATATTTAAAATATTATTTTTAAATATTTAAGAAATATCAGTATAGTTAGGGAAGGACGCTACGTGGTTTTTTTCCCATTAAGGTTATTATCATATTAATACCACGTGAAATTAATAATATAGTTTATTAGGCTGTTTACCTAAACTACTATACATTAAGATGACGTTTCGGATATCTTAGCGATACCCATCATCAGACCATGCTCTTGGGGAAACAGAAAATACAAAGGGTTACAAAGTTGAATATTTTAGGATATTACAGTTATACTTACCAATAATACAATTACAATTACCAATAATACAATTACAATTATAATTACCAATTTTATAATTACAATTACAATTACCAATATTACAATTACAATTTACAAATTTCGATTCTAAAGTATTAAGTTTTGAATTGCCGTTATAATAGAAAACAGAAATTAATAAAATTAATAAAATCGATGAAATTTCGATGATATGGATGATTCAATTTGTAATATTGGTAATTATAACTGTAATTGTAAAATTGGTAATTGTAGTTATAATTGTAAAATTGGTAATTGTATTATTGGTAATTGTAACTGTAATATCTTAAAATATTCGAATTTGTAACCCTTTCTATTTTCTTTTCCCCCAACAGTGTGGTCTGACGATGGGTATTAGTAAGATACCCGAAACGTCACCTTAATGTATAGTAATTTAGGGAACAGTCTAATAAACTATATTATTATTTTCACTTGGTATAAGAGTGGTATTAATATACTGTAATAATAACCTTAATAAGAAATATCAGATTAGGATATTTTAATACATTAAAAACATCAACGGCTAAAAGTCAGTTTCATTTAAAATTAAATAAAATTTAATTTTAAATGAAAATTAAACTTTAAATAATATTTAATTGAATATTACTTTTATTTATTATATTTAATATTTAAAATGGAATTTTCTGTTGATCTCTTGATTATTTTCATTTTTAATTACACAAAATCTTCCCTGTTGGGTGAATCATAACGTAATTGCTTTTATTTAGTTCTTCGTTATTCGTATAGGACCTACATCTGTGTGTGCGCATCCTCTCAGCTGACCCCCAAGGATCACCCTACAGATCTTTATTGTTTATATTAATGATTTACTGGTATAGCCACTCCAATGGGAATGCGGTTTACTAGAGAAGTCCGTGTATGTATTTTTTTTTTATAAAAATTTATAAAAATATTTAACAACCTTGATAATTTATAAAAATTACTTTATAAAGATTCAGATACAAAGTCCTTCCTCGGGTGTCTTCACATACAACAGAATTTCTCTGCAAAAATAAAATAAAAAGAGAACTCCTTTTGGCTTTTAGGAAGACTGCGTTCTCACTACGAGAGAATAAAAGAGGAGGAGAAGGTCCCAAAATAAAATTAAATACTTCAAGCATTATAAAGGGTGGAAGTTTAAATAAACAGCTTTTAGGAGTGGGGAAAGAACAGTTTCTTCAGTTATACAATTTGAAGTAGTTTGACTGCATCGTGCGAACCCGGGGTGGGATGCGTACCATCTCACAATATTATTTACATTTGTTATGGGATGTGTACAGTAAATAACGCCAGGCTCGTAATAACACCTTTTGAAAAGATCGTGGCTTGCAGAAAAGCCATTTGATGAAATGGTGCATAGTGATCTCAAAACTCGCCTGAATATTACATAAGAGTTTCAGATAGGCTCAAGTTTTTTTGCTTAACTTAAGTCCACCATGTTTCTTTTTCAGCTCCAGAGAAAAATCATATCAGCTAATGGCTAACCATCACTACATATTAGAACAATTATTATTTTGTTCTATGAGTAACCTCTCAGGATGGAGCAGAATATTGATGGGAAAGATAATCCCTTTTCAGCAAGTAGGATTTGGATCGACAAGGAATCATTACACTAAGGTGACACGAAACTCTAATACCACTCTGAGAAAAATGAGATTTAATGAAGAATAGTCAACTTCTTCAAATGGTTAGATAAAACCTTTGTTCATAAGGATCTTTCCAGCAAGTTCCAGTTAATATACTAGAGATGATCACTTAGTGGCTGGACACTTCATTAGGATGTTAGGGTTGTATGCAAAGTAAATTCCAGCAAATGCAATTTATGTAAATAAATAATATCGCTTTAAAAATCGCGAATTTCTTTAAACAGCGTATACGAGAAGGTCTTTACAACTGCACTGCTCTCTTACAAATTTTAAATTGCATGTTGCAGACGGAATACAGGGCCGGACGAGCTAATTCATCATCCCCTTAAGCAAAAAAACCAGATTATTGATGTACCAGACCAATGTCATCGCAGTCCAAATTATCGGGACTGTAGATGAAACCGCATTTCGATTGGAAATGGAGAGAAAGGGTTTTTTTTTTTTCATAAGGAGAAACTGGAGGAAAAAAACTAATAATAATCAAATGCAATCAAGGATGTGTTTTCTCAATACGCGCTTAGCCATCTCGATATTTCCTTTGAACATTTCGCACGTCAGTCATCTGGGATTTGTGACGGAAAATTCAATAATTAATCTACTTGTCGGTGCCTTCCAGAAGAGAACATGCCATTTGTCGTCCCCCAAGCCCTTCCAAACACACACACACACACAAAGATATATAGTGGGGAAGAGTCCAATAACAGAATAAAAGCGTCATAAGACGGTCTTGGATCACATCTTCATCTCCAGAGAGCGCAAAATTCAATTAATACGTAAGACTGTTCCGTTATTAGAGAATGAAACAAGGTCCGATATCTCTTTCAACGCATAAAGTGTTCGACTGAGAAATTGAGAGAAAGACTTAAAGAGGAATTAATTCGTAGAAAATTGCTGAAGTCATTAGGGGGGGTTCGCACGAGAATGATTTTAATTGCTCCGGAAAAAAAAAAAAACACGAAGCATACTATAAATTGCCACCTTCCAACAATTTTGCTAAACTAGCAACAGATGCAGATACTTTGCTATGGAAACAAGGGAGGATGCTACGTATATTATCCCAAAAAAGAATGTCGGTAACTTTTGGCATTGTAACCAACAGATGGTGATTTGGCAGTAAGTGCTTAGGGGAACAACTACAACGGGTCGGGTTTAGCCCATGTGTAAGTTATCCAAATACAGTTGTCTGTGCGTGCGTGTGTGTGTGTCACTGTTTAGTTTCACATGGAAGTTCAAGATGGGTAAATGCAGATGTTTAGACTACCGAGAACAGATATGTTTAGTTTAGGAGCGAAAAGATGGCTGTGTTTTGGAGTGATAGCATCAGATAAGATTACTTCCCTGTATTTGCAGTTGCTGGCCTTCATTGAGGACCGCAAACATAAATCACGTGATAAAAATGCAAACAGAAGTCACTGATGGAACGGAAATGCAATGCAGGTCTCCCATGTAACATGATAGATAGGGATGGACAGATAGATAGATAGAAAGCGATATATATGTATATATACGGTACACAGTTTCGTTCACAAATCACCACGCTCTCCCCACAAAGCAAAGAGGTACTTCGCAAGGGCTTCTGGGAGAATGCCATTATTCATTGGCGAAACTGATGTTGTGCAGCTAACTGCAATAGCCTTGCGTTCTTAAAAAGTGTAAGAGACGAGCCGCCATCTAACAACAAACACGGATTTGCACTAACCCACTTCCTCTACTCTCCTGAAGTACGGGGGAAGAAAACAGTCCTCATGGGACAACGAGAAATCGGAGACTGGACTGGTTTTATTCGCTCCGTCATTACGACAACACTCAGTCACCACCGAAACTCCTTACTGCCAAATAACTGCGGGCGGCTCCTTTATACAGACAGATCACCGGAAATCTTGTAGTTAGGAAAATGAGCTCTGGGAGCGAACACAAGGCAACCCTGGATAAGCTTTAAAAAGTATCTTGGGACACTTGAAGAAGGCGCACAGCTTCGTAAAAAGGAGTAACTTGTAATTTTCTACGTGGTTAGGAAATTCGCGCAGGTAACGGACAGAAATATTCTGATGAGAACGTTTGTGGTCTTTCGTGTCCCTTTCTACGAAAGGGACTTGATGCTTTGTAAGGTGTCCACTCCTATATATTAAAACAAAAAAAGAGAAAGTCGGGTTCTCTGAATGTCAACAAATCAATTGTAGATAGTCTACATAGAGCGTCTAATAATATGTTCATCCAGTTTTTCCTTTGTTTTTAAAAGAGTTTTAGGGTTTTGCTATTTAAGGAATCATTGAAAGATTATATAACCAGCTTTCATAGAAAACAGCACCAAATTTCGACCAATATCAAAAACTATCTTATCATATGCGCAAAAATAAAACAGTAACTTCAGTAGTTGCCTTGGTGTTTATGACTAGTGTCCGCATCGTGAGGAACAATTCTGGGTTCGAATCCCGTTCAAACAGGAAGAATTTCAGGCCAATTATGAAAGTGTCATGAATCCTCAAAGTTATGGAGAAGTGCCTTCTTCCCATTTTAACCAACCAGGTTCTCCCATGTAATTCATCATTTATCCATTATGCACTGAAACGCAGGTCCACCATCACCAACCTGCTGGCAACCATTAACACCATTCTGGAAGCTCTACAAGACAGGGAGGAGATGGAAATTGTTTATTTAAATATCCAGTTGGCCTTCGACTGCATTGACGTCCGGTCCCTTCTTCAGCTATGTAAGGAGGGATACCAGATCAAAGGAAATATCCTTGCATTCTTAAAGTTGCTTCTTACGACCAGGGTTCTTCACCTGACGGTGAATAAAACATCCTTCACTAGTAAAGTCAGTGTAGGTGTTTCCCAGAGCGGAATCCTTTCTGGGCTCCTCTTTACTGCTGCTATCCACCCATTCCTGTGCCAGCAAGCAGATTTTCTCAGCTACGTAGATGATTTGAAGCTCCTCTATCGGATCTACGAGACCGACCAACCTAAGACAGCTTCCGAAACCATCATCATCAACAGCCTAAAATTGTTGTTACATACTTAGCACAGTTCTCTCTTCAGATTAGCCCAAATAAATCTTCACAAATGGTGTTCTCACTCAAATAAAACCAACTCAACTAAACCTGAAAATCCATGGAACCTCCATCCCTCCAGTAACCAAGCACAGAGATCTCGTGGTGATCTTAAACCTAAACATCTTGACCCTAAACTCAGCTTTAAACACCATGTCGCAGATAATCACAAGGTCTGCCGATCCAGATGGCTTACCAAAAACACCTCCTTCATGTCACAGAGCCTCTACACCCTTCAATATATTTACCGTCTTCTTCCCCCAGTCATCACCTACGGATCTGAAATCTGGCGTCGGCAGCAAAAACCATTTCATCTGATAAGTACTGGCTGCTTCGTTGGGTGCTCTTCAAGCACAAACTTCCAGCCCTCATACGCCCACTTCAGAAATGACCAAACTGCTGCATTACAGAAAAGTTTCAGAACGGATCTTCACCCCACGCTTACTCGTCACCATTAAAATGACAGCGGGTGAAATCAATACACGAAGCTTTTGGCAGATGTATAATTGGAGTATTCCCCCGAAATCCTTAAGAGCCCTCCCCTCTTTATAGTCCGTGGTGTGGAGGCTCAGGAAGTGCAACAGAATCCTGCGAATGGAGATGCTCCAAAACGTCCAAGAGATGGATGCCACTGATTACAAGAAATCATTGAGGACAAAGCCAACAGCAGACACATCATCAGGCAGCAGCTCTCGTCTTAAGCCAAGTGACATTGTATTTCCTTGATAGGTATGCTGCTATTGTGAAAAAAAAAAAAAAAAAACTGTTTTCACGTGTTTCAACTTGTTTTTTTTTTCTGTTTTTAGTTCCTTTCTGTGTTAAACCCCTAGCATTTTTGCTGTAATGGGCATTGCATCAAGCATGCATGTAAAATTCTCACTGATTGCAATAAAGATATTAATTTTTCGGGCTCTTTCCTAAACTTTCAGTTTCAGAAAAAGTTACGTTCTGTTTTCCCCTTCGCTATTGAAGGGGGAACAGTACGTAACTTTTTCACCAGTCTTCAGCTGACTAGATTTCCTTGATGCAATCCAAGGGTCTTGCATTTGTCTAGGCCAAATTGCATCCTGATGGCAGTGCTGAACTCTTCAACGATCTGGAATAGCTGTTACAGTTGTTGATTCTCGGTTTGCGCACAGAGTCTAATGTCATTCACGTACATCAAGTGAGAGAGGGTGCGCAAGTTCTTCCTCCCTTCTTTCAGGGTGCATTGTACTTGCTGTTGTTGAGCAGGGTAGAAAAGTAGATTGTGTTGTTGCCTGTTGTTCATGCCGTTTACCGATTCCTCATTTTACGGGGATCGGTCTGCCATGATGTTCTCGACGTTGATTGATCCTCCACTTCGCCATGGTGGCTTCTAGGAAGTGTGTGATCCACGGGTTGACTTTGTAGATGTTCAGTGTCCCATCAGTCAGCTTCTCCTTTTTCCATGGAAATATTCTGCCCCGAGACGAGTTCTGATACCAAGTGCATGCGGTGGTTGGTTGTGCCCGGTACATTAACAATAATAATAGTATTATTATTATTGGATGCTTTAAAGTTGCACGAAAAAAATGTAGTAGGGTTTTAATAGACAAAAATAATAAAAATACCTCCTATAAACGTTTATATGTCTCAAAAGTATTTATTTACGAGATATTAAACGTTAATCATAAATTACAAAACATTTTTACTTTCGATTTTAAGTTATAAAAATATGACTGTGTAAAACGGACTTTAAACAATACAAAACAAACAACGTACCTACTCGACACGAACAGTGTTTTTATCAAGAGGAATTCACAATTCTCAAAATACTCATACCCTGGTCGAAGAAACTGGCCCTCGCAAAGTAGCACAGTGAATAAAAATTATTTATGCACCACCCTACTTTTCCCGTTATATTTCTGATTTATTTTGTTCCAGGAAATTTTGAAACACCCTATGTATTTAAAACTTTAAATCCTTAAATTCCATGGACAAATATCGATGAACCAGAGCGGGTCATTAACAGAAATATATGTGCTGATAACATGTACGTTCTGTGTATGTTTAAAAAAGGTCGAGTCCTTAAATGCCATCGCCCAATGTACATGAACTCGCAAACAAGGCATATTTAGTACTGCCCTATTCGCCAGCTTTCATCAGATACGTAATCAAGTTGCTGAGATCGACAAAGAGCTCTTTCTCTGAGAGATGTATCGGTCCGGTATCAGCCCTTGACAAGCAACCTTCCCTATACGATTGTGGGGAAAGCAAATAACGCAGAGCCACTACATCATGTGAATTCTGACAGTTAGCGCTGATAATTTGCTCTTCGTGGAGTGATTTATCCGAGTACTGATGGCATGCAAAATATTGACTCACATCTAACCAGAAAGGGACACATTCTTTGAAACAATTATGTTGGAAGGCTGCAATTTCTTCCAAGGCATTCAGACTTTGAATTCTTTTTCGTCTTTGAATAAGAAAACGCAAACTTAGCGTGCATCTAAAACAAGAGAACAATATTTTGGACTACCATATACACATCCACAAGATAGCGGTGTTTCTTAAAAACCACAACATATGTAGGATACTTTAGATGTAAACACTGGGAGGCACGATCACGTGACACGACTTACAAGCAGTAATACTTACGCAGCTTCAGTCATAGAGGGGGATTAGTTGCCCGAGTTATCTCCTAAATCACCATCCAGTTTACACAAGAGATTTCCACACCTTCTGGCCGCCACTGGCCTCCGGTTTGACATGACCTCGCTTTACCAGAACGCGCTGGTAATTTCGGCCTTTCCCCCACACTAAGTAAACATCGTCCACTGCACACAGTTGGCGACGTTTGCAACTGTTAGTTTAGAATGGAGTCTTAGATCAACAGACACACAAAGACAACTGGAATTATTATTCCTTTAAGAGTCCATCAACAGGCAACAGAATCGTAAAATCGCTCCTAGGATTTCGTTCAGTAAGAGAGGTGGCCATAATAACAAGCCAAGCCATTAAGCCTAACATAAATACATTATGTGGAACAATGAATTTTGCCTTTCCCCATTACTCTTAAATCAATTCAAGAATCGATGTCTATTTAATCTTAATTAAACTGATGGCAAACCTTCCCTTATTGAGAGAAGGAACTTTCATAGGGGCTTTCTTCGCACAGTGGCTGAGTTACTTGGTCTCCCGGTTCAAAGACTTTTCATGAGTTTTTCCCTAACGAAAACTTAGGATTTTCATCCTGAAAAAGATATAACCTTACCACAAAATATGCAATTTGCAAACATGGTACATTCAAGACTCATAGCCTCAGTTACCTTGGCGAAAATTCTAAAACAACATAACCTTAAGACGCTCAGATTTCTAGAGAACCTCTTAATTTCTATCCTCACTTGCACTTAACGTACCCCAAAGGTCGCTTCTTTTGCTTCCAAAAAATAGGCGTTTTTTGGTCAAATTTTCTTCTAAGCAGCTGCTAACACTGTACAAACACGCTGGACCCTTGAGAAACTCAAACCGTTTTTTTTTTTTTTTTTGTTTTTTTTGGGGGTTGGGTGGGAGCTTCTCTCAAAGTTATTTTGGGATTTTGTCTCTGAAATGTAAAGCCTTGCAATTTATCTCACCATCCTCAAAGCCCTCTCAAGACGTCCTGAAGGCGCACTGCCTGGCACTAGTCATTTACCAACCTTCCGATCTTGTTATCATCAAAAAATTATGCCATCAGAAGCAAAAGCGGTCCAAGCACTCATCACTCACTGATGGATTCCACTTCTAACAGTTCCCAACTTCGTTCTTAGAACTACCTTTATGGATTGGCGATTGGCTTTTTTTCAATTGAAGAGTATCATCCTTCTCTTACTAACTCACTCCACTTCCTATCACACAGACGTTCAGTGTCTTCATTGCTTTTCTACCTTTCTACAAATATTTCCAGTCGGTGTTCCTTTGAAACACTACCTCAATTTCTTTCTTCCAACACACTTTGAACACGTACATCGACAACTTGCCATCAAATTACTGAATAATTTCTTCTGCCATTTATTTTTGAACAACACCTGTCTCTCGTCTGTACTTCAATGTATTTTAATAAGGATTCAACTATTTAGCTCAAGAAGCATAAGTTCAATTATAAGGCTAATTCTTAGAAACTTTCATACATAAGTTTAAATTTTGAAAACGTTTCAGTTGGCTGATACATTAGGAAACGGAATAATTTCCTCTTTCCAGAAGATGTAATATTTATGGAGGGAGTTATTTCGCCAGGGGGAGGAAGACCCGTTTAACTACCAATGGGACGTTGAAATGTATTCAAATTAGAAAGGCAGGTCGTATTACTTTCTTTCGATATTTTCTTCACTCTTCTTACTACAGATTAATGTCCCGCAAGGATTACCAAGACGCCAGTTGATACTCCACTAAATCTTCTCTGCCTTTTGGAGTAGCCACGAACCTGTTACGGTTGGTGGGTATTGGTATTAAAAGATTATCTCGTTCGAGTTAGATAGTTCATCTTATGACCGCAGAGTGGAGATGCTGTTGCCACTGCTGACAGCGTTAATGTCTTAGCGAAGTAATTAGGGAAATGCAAGGCCGAGAAGCAGAAGAAGGATGGGAATTAAGAGGACGATAAATGTATGTACACAACTGGATGGAAACTCTGAAAAGTATGTGGTACGAAATAACCACCTTAAACATCCGGAAATGATCATCATTATCAGAGTCGGTGTGATGCTTCATAAACTCCAGCTGCTAATTCCAATGTGTAGTTCGAGCTTAATTTGAAAGTGATCGAGATACAGATTGGTTCTTTCGTTTCTCCATTTCTTTTTCTTCCAATAAGTTCCGCTCTCTTATAATTGGTGGTTTCGGTTACCAGCTTAATTATCATATTTTTCAAGATTTGGAATCTCTTTCTTAAATGTGCGTACAGCAACCTTTTCTTATCCTGGTTCATTATTTTCAAACGTAATTACACACCGCAAACATTCGACTAAAAGGTTCTTTCCATTCGCAGAAAAGAAAATTGCAAAACTCGTGATTTTTTTTCCTTCTGGCATTTTGCCAAAGTCTTGAATTTTCCAGTTCCTGGAAATGGTTGGGGGATGGAATCGATTTTGCACTTGAAGTCTATAAACCACTGCAAACTACATCGGCTGAACGAATTTTTAAGATGTCAACGGTCCGCAGATCCCCATAAAAGAGGAACGATCTAAGCTACCACCAAGTTTTTTTCCTGAAGCCAATTGTTGATCAAGTCTCGGACTCATTCAAAACTTTTACAATTAAATATCACAGTTGAAAATTATATTTATCGATTAAGAAAAGAATGTACTGTCGAGTTTGAAAAAGAGTTTGTTATATGCGTACAGATGGACAGACAAACGGACAGTAAAATAATTCTAACAGGTGCTTCTGCACTGTTTCGGGACACTTAAAAAGTAACAAAAGCGCTATTTTTAGGCTCTCTATATCTAACGTTTCATATAGAACCAATCAGAGCTTGAGTTTTCTACTTTTTTGGATCATATTGTATTTGAAAAGGAAAATTTCTTGGCTATGGCCCGTTTCAAAAGGTTGAAGAGTGCCTTTTGTTGGCGGTTACTTTGTGCCAGTTGCATTTCAGCTTCTTAAGACTTACTATGCTCGAACCACCAGAAAAAAAAATAAATAAATAAAAAAAGAAGAAAAGAAAAAAGCATCCAAATTGACAAAAGGTAGCACTTCAGTCTTCTTAGTAACTAATTTTCTCAGTAATGAGTAGGATGCTAACTGTGGTGTGTCTTTGGGAATAAATACGGTTGCTTCTTTCGTTTCATCTGCACCTTTAATTACGCTTCCTTCATCTTTAAGAAACATCCTTAAGAAGGCACTTTGTTTTCCTTTTAAGACATGAAACTACGCCAATTAGCCTAATTAATTAAACATCTTGCTATCTGGTATAATCAGTAAGAAATGGAAAGGGTTTTGCTATCTCTTCTAATAAGAAACTCGACTTCTTAGATATTTGAAAAGGACTAATCTGTAATTGGGAACGAATTTGTTAAGCATATTCTACTCGTACTATCTCTTTCTTCCTTCATTCATCATCTCAACGGAAAAAGGATTTTTGAGGAGAATTCTCTGGGATATGCACGATAAAACACGCCCTCTAGGACCGTGTTTTAGTACGAGTATTGGACAAATGACTGAACGAGGCGGGAACGGTGGCTGTAGTTCTTTGCTGTGAACAACGTGGACACGTCAAAACACTCCGGCAATTGATAATATAACGCCTGATCATAAAGAGCGAATTACCCTGAAAAGCTATGACTGGTTGAAGGGTGTACAGTAATCTAATGATGTAAGAAATTTACATGGTGAACGGCAAGCTGCCATGTCTCGGGGAGGAGTGGTTGCTGTTTGGAATTTTTTTTTTTTTTCAAGTACTCTAGTCTCAGTGCACCATGCTAAAGTAAAACACAACATAAATGTAAAAAAGGAGTGTTAGAAATTATGCAGTCTCTTGACTCTTTTGCTCAGTAACTGAGAACCATACGGGCGGATAACTTGATCACGATATAAAAAAAAAAAAAGGAGCGTGTAACGAGCACGCGCAGTAGTTTATTTTACGTGAAACATCCTTGGGGGCACCTACAATGGATTTATAAATTTGCGCTTGCAACGTATCTAAATGTCTCTGGAAAACAGCGTCGATTGAAGTACTCTCGACCTTTGTCTTTATTTTTTTAGGTTTTGTCGCTTTAATTCTTGCTCGATACTCCCGAGAACGCTCTGCACTTGACTTCGGCATCGTTGAACACTAAAATTTTATTTTCAAAAATTATTGGTGTGAAAACATCTATAGCGGCACCTAACAATAATGTAACGAAAATGCGAGACGAAAAATAAATTGTTGACAAATATTTGTATTGTTGCAGTCATATGACAAATACAGTACTTGTATTGTTGCAATCATACTTCATGCAGGACTTATGATTACAATGACGTCACAATCCTGCAGTAGTAACTGCACGACTGTGACGTCATACTATTCAACAAATGGCTACAATCAAATGAGTAATTAGGCTATTTGCTTGGATTTCGCTAACCTCTTCCAAGCCAAGGATGTTTTCACATATTTTTTTTTTTTTTTTTTTTTGTTTTATTGTTTTCCTAATGATGCAGTTCGACGAAATTCAAACAAACTGTGGGGGTTATTTTTTTATATTGTTTATATTTATATTTTTATTTTCTTTTACTTATTAACTTTATCTATCCCTTTTTGATTATTAGTTCCCCTTTTATAAATAACAACTCCCCACTTGCGCATCTGACTATTACCTTCTCAGAATATTTCAGGTTCGGGGGAACTATTCTAAGTATATATATTTAATTTTATTTCCTTTTCTTGGCTGAGTGTTCAGAACAACAAAAATACACAAATATAGATAAAAAATTGTTTATTTACATATTTACATAAATACATCAAAACCAAAATGATTGAACTCAAACACATGACAAGATAATCTGATCTCATCTACTTATATATATATATATATATATATATATATATATATATATTTTTTTTTTTTTTTTTTTTAATGAAACCCCAAACACGAGAGGTATTAGAACCTATAGTATTCAGTACCGTGCTTGGGTCGGAGGTTGAGAAGACAAAAGAAGATATTTGTTGACATTGGACTTGAACTTCTGTAGACCGTAATTTTCAGGAAATACGTATGAAGGAAGGTTGTTCCAGAAAACGGCAGTTTAATGAATAAACGAGGAAGATGAAAAGTTGGTTCTGTGAGTTTGAAGTTGGACAGTAAATGGATGTAGGCTGGTGGCAGCACGTGTTCGGACTGTTTTGAAAGAGAGAGCGGGAATTATAGAAGCCAATTCAGAAGAACGGTGTCCATGGAAGTATCTGTAGAAGACCCATGCAGCAGAAACAGTACGTCTATGAGACAGCGAGTGGAGAGACTCTGTTAGAGATGAATCATTAATTAACCTAACTGCCCTCTTCTGAATGGAATCAAGAAGCCTGAGAGAGGTTTTGGGGGCACCACCCCATATGTGGGAACAATATTCCATGGTGGGTCAGATAACGGTGCTCCCAATATGGTGGGAAAAAACATTGGTTTTATTCAGCAGCTTAAGCAAAATATTAGACATTCTCTGATAGAATTTCATTGTATAATACACCAGCAAGTTCTATGTGCGAAGCAAGGTTTAAAAACATTTTCTAATGTAATGCCAGTTGTAATTAAATTTATTAACTTTATAAACGCAAGAGGTCTTAATAAGCGAGAATTTGCACATTATAAGAGGAAATTGAGTGCCAATATTCTGGGATTTTGACATACAACAATGTTCGATGGCTCAGTTGCAGCCAAGTTCTTAATCGGTTTGTCATTTTATTAGAGCCGACCGGGCTAGCCGGGTGGGTAAAGTGCCTGCCTAGCAACCCAAAGGTCGCGGGTTCGAATCCCGCCTCGGGCTCGGATCAAAGTACTGCAAAAACCTTGGGAGGTGCATTATGGCCACAGAAGTCGATGCGCCAACAACTACCAAAAAAAAAAATTATTAGACGAAATAAAGCTCTTTTTGAATGAAAAAAACAATAGTTATAACGAATTTTCAAATATAGATTGGCTAAATGATTTAATGTTCTTATGTGATATCACTTAGCATTTCAATGAACTGAATAAAAAACTTCAGGGACATGAACAAATTGCATTAATGATGTTTGAAAATATTTATGAAAAAACATGACATCTTTACTAAAGATTTGGAAATGAGCACCATGAAATATTTTCCTCGATTACAAAAACATTTTCGAAACACTAAATATTTTGAAAATATTCTTGACATTCAAGTAAATACAATTAAAAAATATTTAACCATTTTGCAAGAAATAAAACAAGCTTTCCATGAGAGATATAATCAATTTAAAAGTTTGGAAAATACATTTCGCTTTATTTTATGCCCACATAAAGCAGAGTACACGAAGTATGTACCTAATATTAAGAAACTGTCTGAAAGTAAGCAACAACAAATTTCGCATTAAATATACTTTTATCAACTTTATTACACATACTGTATCTGTAATTATGTTAATTATTAATGAAGAATATTTCAAAATAAAAGCGTTTTCTTTTATTCCTTGCTCATTCAAATACTTTGTGCAGAGGCAATACTGGTCATGTTGTCACCTGGTACGGTACAAAGTATCAAATCAAGCTTCGATATTTAGTTTTTTTTTAGCTCTTCACTTGCAAAAGCTAAAGTTATAAATCACTTTAACAAGATCACTTTAATCAAAAAGGAAACTAAAACCTTTTTTGGATTATTTCAAAAGTGACAACCAAAAAGATTCAACTGTCAACTTTATCTCTTAACAAAATGTTTGATGTTTCCAAATAATTGGCACCCTTTTTGCCCCCCCCCTTTCTAATTGAGGCCACTAACTTATGGCTCACGGGCTAGTATTTAAAAAAGAAATAAAAATAATTGACCCACTCTTCAAAAAGGTTCGCCATCACTGGATTAGAAGTCAAAAGAGATATATCAGTTTGCCTAGAAATCGGAGTGTCACTAAAGATAAGCATAGGAGCAGAAGAATCCTTTTTGCGAGATATAAGACAAGACTGAGTTTTAGAAGGGTTGAAATCAACTAAGTTGTCTTTGCCCCACCGGAGAATTACCTGAAGATCGACATTTAAGGAATTGGTAGCAGATTTTCGAGAAGTTGAAGCTGATTGAACAGGGCAAGGTTTCTCAAAATGGAAAGTGGAATGCAATGTACTATCATCGGCAAAACTATGGATAGGATTTCCAGTCAATGGAAGAAGGTCATTAATATACAAGAGGAAAAGAGTGGGGGAAAGAACTGAACCTTGGGGGACACCAGCATTAGTGGAAAAGTTAGAAGACAGAGAGCCATCTACCATCAGATCAGAGAGAAAACTGGATAACCAATTACTAAAAACAGTTGGTAAACCATAAGATGGAAGCTTGTTTAGAAGACCTTTATGCTAAACACGATCGAAAGCCTTTGAGATGTCAAGATCAACTACTTGTGTTTCACCGAACCTTTCCATTGAATTAGTCCATAAATGGGTAACATAAGCCAGAACATCACCAGTGGATCGACACTGACGGAATCCATACTGGCGATCGTTGATCAGACGAAAGGTTTCTAGGTAGTTTAAGATTTGGCGGTTAATTGATTTCTCCATTACTTTAGAAAGAGTAGAAGTAATTGCAATGGGACGATAACTGGATGGGAGGGATTTGTCACCCTTTTTAGGAACTGGCTGGATATGAGCAAATTTCCAAGCAGAAGGAACAACACCTTTGGAATAAGAAAGTGAAAAAAGGCGGCAAGGAATAGGAGTAAGTTCAGGAGCACAGGCTTTAAGAACAAGTGGAGAAATACCATCAGGACCTGGAGCTTTCTTAGCATCAAGATTCGTCAAAATCCTTCTGACATCCTTTTGACGGAAGACCACAGGAGGCATTGAATGGAGAGTGTTGGGAATGGTGGGAGGTGTTTTACCAAGATCATTAATATATGAGTTGGAAGAAAAATGGAATGCTAGCAGGTCAGCTTTATCCTTGGCTGAAGTGACAACAGAACCATCTGGTTTGGACAGAGGTGGGAGCAGAGATGGGCAAAAGTTGCGGCCAATAGCTTTGGGAAGGGACCAGAATGCTCGGCTACAATTAGGGCAAGAAGCAAGTTTTCTACTCTTAGCCTGTTCAAACTCTAGTTTGGACTGATTAATAACTGCTTTACAATTGTTGCGAGCTTTGGTGTAGGCAGAAAATGAAACTGAAGAACTAGAAACAAGCCAATTACGATATGCAACATTATTCTCTTGAACAGCCTTAGCACATTTATTGGAAAACCAAGGTTTAGATAAAGGACGAGATTTTAAAGTGGAGCGTGGGATAAAGGATTCCATTCCTGCAAGAATAATTTCACTGACACGATCTGAACAAACGTTGACATCAGAAGTTTTGAAACAATAATCCGACCAAGGAAAAGAAGAAAAGAAATCTCGCAGGTCATCCCATTTTGCATTCTTGTAATGCCAAACAACACGAGGTTGGGAATAGCCATGAGATAAAGGCTCCATTGGAGAAGAGACAATCACCAAGTTGTGATCTGAAGTGCCTAAAGGACCTCTCACTTCGACCTTGTACTTAGAAGGGTTGTTTGTGAGAAAAAGATCAAGCGTGTTGGCTGTATGATTAGGATTATCCGGTATTCTTGTAGGTAAATGAACAATCTATGCTAGGTCATTAGTAATTGCAAAAGCCTCAGCATCTCGACCTGCTGGGTCGGTGTGATTAGAAAACGGAAGCCAGCTGGAGTTGTGAACATTAAAATCACCAAGGAAAATTACCTCACTGTTAGGAAAGTTGGACTGGAGAAAGTCAAGTTACAAAGAGAGGAAGTCAAGTTGCAAAGAGAGGAAGTCAAAAAGCTCAAAGTGATTAGTGGAGTTGGGAGAACGGTAGAGACAACAGATGAATTTTATACAATGAGGAAGAGAGATTTTAAGCCAGAGAAGATCAAAGAGAGTAGATTCCAAATTGCCAAGTCTCTGACAAGGAATGTCAGCACGAACATATGCACAAGTACCACCTTTGAGGTGAAAGGAATCATATAGCGAATAATTTTGGGCCTCTGAGATGAGCAGTAGTTGAATCAACCGATAACTGAGATTCTGTCAGAAAAAGTACATGGGGTTTGGCAGACTGCAAGTGGAAATGGACATCGTTGAGATTAGAATTGAGACGACGTGTATTTATGAAATGAATTATATATACCATAATCAAAATTTCCCATTCAAGAACTGATAATGTTTCTTCCTCCTTATACCTGAGCTCAAATAACTTTCAAAAATATGTTAACATTCTCTTTCCATTTGCAAAATCAATTTGTTACTCCAAAATTAGATTAAACTTCTATACTCTTAATTTCTGGATAAATTATTACCCCTTTTTCTATCAGATTATAATTTACAACCTTCCTCAATACAGGTAATCATGCCACTACCAATTTCTACAAATAACTACTTCATAATTTGATAGCTATGATCGTTTATCTATCTCTTCACATTTCTTTCCAAAAATTTCGTTAATCATAAATGTTACACAGCGACTACTAGCAAATATCAATCTCCTCCTTATCCCTTCCTATTTGTACATATCTCACAGTATCTTTTCAAAGTCCTGCTGATCAATTTTCGGGACTCTGCGGCATGTCCTTCATCTTTCTCGCGGTGAACAGCAGGTCTATCCTATCAGGAACGCATCTCACAAACCCTTGGAAAGTTCGACAGGAGTTATCGGATTTAAAAACTACACTGGGTCTCAGGTACCTATGCTCCTGGAAATCGATTCATTTCATCTGGTCAGCATGTTTGTTCTCCTTTCTGTCCGGCTCCGGATTCTATCGGTTTCAGCACCATTATCTCCTGGGCATCAGACATCTTGTTTATTAACACAGGAGTTGATTCCTTCTCAATTGTTGTGTAAGATCATACAATGAGCTAACTTCTACTGTATTCTGCCTTCTCAACTATTTTAGTTGCCTTCTGCTCTTTACTGACAATACGTCGGGCTTCCTTTATTGTCCAACGATTTTAATTTTTCTCTACGGCACTTTTCTCTATCTACCCTTTCTTATCTACCCTTTCTCAACTAACTACACTTTAAAACTTATCTACCCTTTCTCGACTAACTACCCAATCTTAAACTGGTCAGCACTTGCTCAACTCTGACTGATTCTCTTTCCAACCCGTTCATTCCCCTTTTGTTTCTACCTTCCTTCATCTTACTCTCGAGTTCGCCACGCCTATTCTCAGTGACTTCTTCCAATCCTATACTTATCTTCGGATTTTTTCTCCTCTCATTTGTTAGAAGATCCTTATTCAGCCTGCCCAGTAGCACGTGTTTCAATACACCCACTTTTACTATTTTGCCGGATCTGCTGCCATATGGTGTGCCCTTTGATGTTTGCCGATTATCCAAAATAAGAACGCTCCCCTCTCATATAACGCCTTGTCCCAGTAGTGTTCTAAAACTACGAAAATCACATCTAGTGACCACAGCACCTATATTTGGAAACTTGTGTGCTGGTCAAGAACCCACTTCCTATTTACAACCTGACTGTATCCTGTTAGAAATAACCTTCCCTACTAAGTTCGACCCCACATAAACCTTAATTTGTTTGTTGTTGTTTGGACCCATGCTGCTTTACAGTAGTTTTCTACGTTTGTTCCCCGCTTATAATGGAAGTTGATGGCTTGAACCCTGCTTTTATTTCTTACTACCCATTAAATTTATATTTCATACTGAATAATTCTTATTATTGAAATCAGACGATATTACTATCTTATTCACTAGCAACAAGAATTCTTATTCCTTAATTAATAAAACCAACTTCTTATTATTTTTATTCTATAAGATTTCGTATCTTACAAAACGGCGTTTGAATTTTGTAATTCGGTTCACACGAACTCGAGATATCGTATCAGTCACAAAAAATGTGTCAAGCGCTCTAATCACACTACTAGTGAGTGCTCGGTGAAGATTAGTGGTGGTAGCGTGAGAAGCGCCTCTGGCAGAAGTCACGGATGACGTAATCTCCCCGTAACGCGTATAAGGCCTTGAATGCGTTGATCACGCTGAATTCGGATGGGATCCTTCCACTTGTTCAGATTACAAACCTAGGGGAGCATAAATTCAAATTAAGAAAAGACAGATGTAGAATAGATGTGCGGAAATTTGCTTTTAGCCAGCGGGTGGTTAATTGCTGGAACAAACTTCCATCTGTCGTTGTGGAAGTTGATAGGTTAAATAAATCTAAGAAAGAACTGGACAGGCATTTGGAGGGAATGGTGTGATTTTTTTTTTGACTGATGCTGCATAAGCTCATACACTTGCTTTCTTGCATCACATGCCACTACTACGCATTTTTGTGACCAATCAGATTTACTCCATTGAAATTTTTATAGGTGCCCCAAGGCTATAGGTTTTATAGGTTTCACATCAAAAAGTTCATATAATTTCTCTTATCTGGATGGAATTGGAACCCAAGTCTTTTATACACGGTGTGGAGTACAATCAAGTGTCTTCGTGTCTGCGCATATATGTGTTCTCATACATGCGCATACACGAAATCACCTGATGAAGAACGGTGGCCCAACCTAGAATCATCATCAACTGTCTTCCCTCCATCAACAAAAACAACTGTAATGTTTCTGATATACACACTCCGTCAGATGTAACCCTGCCGATAACTTTCGAAATTTTTTGAATCTATACACCCTGGGAAAAAAAAAAAATCTTGCATTCCTTGTGACATTGCATTCATTTGTGACGTGTGGTGATGACCCTTGTTGAATATAAATACTGCACAATCTGCTCGACTGCAGAAATCTAAAGCCAGAATGGGGAAAACGCATGATCAATTAGATTTTGAAAAAGGTGCCATCGTGGGTGCATATTTAGCAGGAGCCACGATTCAAGAAAAAAAAAAGATATAGCTGCTTTCTCAAAAACATCCACCTCAAAGGTTTTTAATGAATGGAAAGCAAGTGGTCCTTCCACAGAAAAACAATACTTCAATGCAAAGCGGTCGTACTCTAAGGACGATTGTACAGAAAAATAGGAAATCCAGTGTGCACCAAATAACATCTAAATTCAACCAAGCATAGAACTGCCTTGTTTCAACCACACCATGCGCATGGAATTAAAGAAATTGGGTATTGGCAGTCGCCTGCCTATTGGAAGGCCACTTGTTTTAGAGGAAAACAGAAAAATCCGCTTGCAGTCGTGCCCAGAACGTCGTGATTGGACAGTGGAACGATGGAAGAAAGTCATGTGGTCAGAAGAATCACGAAACACTGTTTTGCGCTAATGGCAGACAGAGACTGTGGCGACAACCTCAAAAAGCGATGGCCCTGCTTGCCTTATTAAGACAACTCAAGGATCTGAAGGTGGTATCATGGTATGGAGAATATTTTGTTGGCACGGACTGGGTCCGTTGATACCAGTGGAAGGTCGAAAGTCATTTCGGGAGTACCCGAATAATTTTGTATCAGATCAACTGCACCCTGCAATGTTACTTTTATCCCCGAAGGTGATGGCCACTTCATGGATAACCATGCAACAGAGCATCGTGCCAGAATCGTTCAAGAATGGTTCGGTGAAAACACGGATTTCCACAATCTTCCCTGGCTCCACGTTCACCTGATCTAAATCCTATTAAGAATACGTGGGACATACTCGAGAGAGAGCTCTTCAGCAACGAAGTCCAACTTTGACTCAGCTAGGCGATATTTTGATAGAAGAATGGTTAGAATTAAACCAAATTTCACTAAACCACCTTACAGAAGCCATGCCACATTACACTTGCTATTATTCGAAACAAAGGTCCGATTGGATGCTGAATAAAGGTTCTTTTTTTGGCCAGCGTTGACGCCTCAAGCACTTAGTTGCCTTACCACTTACCATAAACAACCCAGTTCCAATTCCAAAATAAATATAATGGAGCAAATAAATATTTCTTATATTTACTCTCTCTGCGTAAATGAGGGGAGTTTTTCACTCCCCCACCCCTCTCTCAACAGGCGTTGGTTCAATTCCCCTTTGGCTGATAAAGGATCAAATTGACTATAAAGCAAAGATTAAGCCCGGTAATGAACTCATGGAGCTTAAAACACGATAGGGTAAACATCAATAGACTGCTGATAAATCTTTATCATACGATCAGTCCCCTTAGAACATTAGGAGAGTGCGTTTCAAGGAATCTTTGAGCCTTAAATCTCTTAGTAAGATTCTTAATTGCACTCAAGCTCTGATTTCTTTCTTAACAGATGAATAAAGATCTGTTAGGTAAGGAGGGGAAAAAAAATTCCCTTGATCATGATACATCGTTTCGCAATGAGTAACTCATTCCCCAGTGAGTTCTCTTTACAACGAAGAATTGCTAATTTTTAAAGATAATTCTCCAACGGTCGGTCTATTTGAAGTGAAGTATTTTTTTTTCTTTTCTATTTTTTTTTAAGAAGAAAAATTTTCAGAAAAAACAGTTAATACTTTTAAAAGGATTTTTTCTTCAAAAGGCTGTACACCTCGTCGCGATTTCATATTATACAGGGTTAATGAACCGTGAATACCTCTTTTACGTACACTACCTGCCAAAAAAATAGGACGACTTCACAGAAATCGGTACAATTCGCTTTAGAAACGAGTTCATTATGTACTGCTAGATTAGCGTATCTTCATGCACCAGCACATTCCACTGATACAGAAAGCAATCCAACGACAATCCCCTATTTAATAAACAGATACTGGACGTTGCTGGCCTACCTTCAACATCTAAAAGGGCTTTAGATGATAACTTTGCAAAGCGAATCTTGTAACTAGGCTCTTCTAATCCGGGGCAAGGGTAACTATGGTAACCACATCATTTATCTACCTGCTTTCATGTTTAATCAATAGTACCTCTCCCTTCACCAGTTCTCTTAACTGGGTAGACCGTTTTCCACAATTATCTACATCGTAGTTGCTAACTTTATACTGTGTAATCCGATGGATTAAAATATTATAATCTGTTGGTTGTCCCGATGCATGTATGATTAATAGGAATGAAGGTGATCAAAATAGCGGATAATCGCATTCTTGGAGATTACGCATGATTATGCAGACATTTAAATTATCGAGGATGAAATTTTAAAATAAAATCTCCTTTAAGAATAACATTATTTTCTAGAAAAATGCTGTCATAATCAATCGGCCAGAAGGGGGCAGTGTTGTAGAGATCTCGTTAACGTTCAGCTACTTTTGAGAAATGTAAGTCTACCACGACGTTTACAACCATAAACGTAATTTATTATAACCAGTGTACGTTATTTAATACAATAAATTTAGGGTGAAGTCTGTACCGAAAGGGTAGCTATGATATCTTCTTCTTTTTTTTTTATTAATGGCTGCGCTTTCTTATCTTCGTAACATGTTAATTAACAGTGTCTTATCCAATGCACCAACTCGTAAAAATCCCCAGCCCACACCCGTTAAGAATATATTTATGTATCTAAAATTTATTATCAAACATAATTTCCTTAATAAGTGGTAGACCACACAGCAACCACCATAGTTTGCTTTAGTCTGCCTAGTATTACGCGGTTGCCATATTAACCGATGATCCAGGATGTTTGGATAGCAATACGTACAACCATGGCTTTTATTACGAAACAAAAAAAATTAATTGCTTGCATTTCAGTTGATTTGTGTACCAGTTAATTGAAGCATTTCTGTAAAATAAAGTCTACTTCGCTTACTCTGAATTATACCTTCTGGCGGTTTGCCTGAATTGTATCCAGCCAGCAAAAAGCGTTGAAGTAGAAGTAATCGATTAGTTTAGCCTAGCCCTAACTCTACTTTCCTGTAAACAGTGTTAGTAACAGTTTGTTTTACGTTATTTTTTCTGTAATTCATTTAACCTAATTTTAAAAAAATAATAATAATAATCGTCTTTGTAACGAATAAATCGTTTTAAATATTACATTTTTGTCCATTTTGTGTGCTAAATAGGCTGTTTGCCATTATGGCAAATAATTCAGTGATTTATTCGTAACAAAAATTATTCGTGACTTTGTAACGAATAAACCGGTGATTTAAGTAAATAATTCCGTTATAGTTCATTTATAATTATCACGCTCACCTTTCATATGCACCTGTTGTTGTAATAACCAGCAGAACATGGCAAATTGCATAAGCTATCATATCTGAACAGAAACTGCCATTATTATTATTAGAAAGTTGATGATGACGTATTAACTGACATCACGCACGAGGAGAATTCCAAACGAATAACTCGCTGAAATACTTTAACTATAACGCCCCCAATTGGCAAATATGTAACGGTACTATTTTATTTAAATATTTATTAATTATATAAATAAAATACATTTAAAAAAATATAATAATTAAATATAAATATATTAAATCGAAATAATGAGGGAAAAATTATGTCTGAATTAGCAGGCATATTCTGGCTGCATTGTTTACAGCATTTCGACAGTATTCAATTAATTAAATATAAAAATAAGAAAAACTGTATGTGGTAGTAATCTCCAGCTTTATATTTCTGAGATTTTTTCTTTTGTCTTTCCATGAGTTTATTTCCTAGAATTAGAATCATTGCAATATTTATTTGAGAAAGTGCTTCTGACACATTTAGGCTTTCATGACGCTAGCAATATGTATGTCACGATCAATTCTAATGGTAGCCACATCGCGTTCGTGTCTTTTATAGCAATGTTTATGCGCAGTTTCTTCGATCTGCTCTTGCAACACAATAACAAACGCTTACACTAGCTTTTTTATTTCCTTTTTTTTTTTCTTTTTTTTATCTTTTCGCTCTTTCATTTTCAGCCACAGGGCTTATAGCTTTAGCGCCCTCTTTAGTGAGCTGGTCTGTGGATAATGCTAGCACACCTACATTCTAGAAGAATAAACATTCTGGTAATAAAAACCCTGCGAAATGCAAAGTACGTATCAAAGAAGACAAACGATAAAGGATTTAGGCACAAACATACCATTAATTTGGTTAACTTCAGTTTGGTGTGGTGGAAGGAAAGTGGAATTATTCAAAATGTGTGGGTTTCCTCCCGAAATGCAATAAGAATGCAAAGTATTCTACAGGTTTTACATTTTAAGTGCCCAATAAATCAAACAACAAATCCACAACAACCCCTATCTATTAATTCGGCTAACTTTATTACCTAAATTTTCTCAGGATATCTTTTTTTTACTGTTTAGATACGAGTAGGAAAAAATTGGGCCAATTTTCATCATATTAAGTATTGAAGAAGATTAATGATTTGGATTTATTTTCTTTGGAACAGCGTTTCTTAAAGCGTACTTCTAATAACTCTCTGGAGAATAGCTGTCAGTGGGTATAATGATCTGAAGAAGAAATATTATCTCGTAAAAGGAATTTAAAAACAAAGACGAAGATTTTAATAATCCCCTTACGTGTTCTTCTTTCTCACTGCTTCAAGATACTCTTCCGTCCTTTGGTACTTTAAAAGGACTTAAATACAGAAATAGGATTTTGTAAAAATAACCCGCACCTGCTACACTAGAGGATCATATGCATGATGATTACTATAACGATAATATTTTTGATAACAATTTGTTTATACAAATATCATATAAAGACGTTGCCATATAAACAGCATCCCATATTTGAGAGCATTATTTTTGTGCTAAGGCAATTTAAAGTTTGCATGATATGGAGATATTGAGTGTAGTTTTTAGTATTTTAAGAGGAAACATCGTTTCAAATACTTAAAATGGAAATACATGACTTTACTGACAGCGTAGATCTTTCGCCACTAGTCAGTTGTTTGGAATTGCTCCTGGTTCAAATCCCATCAACGACTGGAGGAATTTCTTAAAGTCCCTTGCATTCTGAGGTTAGTTGGCAGTAAGCAGAGATTAAACGGTTTTTTTTGTGAATTATTCCTTAGTTTCATCCCGAAATATGCGTAAATGACCTGTTACTGTTGAAGGATGAAGAATTTCAGAAACATTTTCTGCTTCCTTTCAAGAAGTATTTCCCGAATTATTTCAAATAGGTCTAAGAGAGTTTAAAAGCATTATATGATATTATAAATATAATATAATTTATATAATGCCATCAGATACTCCAACAGTCTTTTCTGGCTGGTAAGTAATAATAGCAAGCGTAATGTCTTTCTGTTAGACACTACGTGGAAAAAAAAGAACTACCCATTTCTACCCTCACCAACACGCCTAGAAGAAATTCAAAGTTATTTTTATCTTTGACGAATATTTATTTATTTAAAGCGCCATCTGCGAACAAAAGCACATTGCAACAATAATTTAGACCTCTTCCAAAAAGATCCTCCCACTCCAAGGGCAAATATTTATATCTCGAAGGGGAAAAAGCAGAGTCATTCATTTACACGTCGTTAGAAACTGCTCCCCGGGTTGGCATAGGGCAAGCGAAGGAGACAGTGGATGGGGAGGAAAGATTGAAGATGAAATTGCTCAACGAGTGCCTTCGCCCCTTTATGGATGAAGAAACAGCTAACGCTAATTGTTTCCAATTTATTTCTTGTACAGAGTAAGAGGAGATGCACAAAAGCATCTGGACTGACTGTAGTCACGTGATCAAAAATTAAATTTTACGTGAGATGAATAATGGAAGTATTCAGGTATTCTAATCAACAGTCCAGCACACTCATCGATAGTAAATACACGCCAATACTCCCATTCTGCCTTCGCAGTTGCAAGCCTTATTGAAGCTGTAATAATCAGGGTCTTGTTTTGATTGTGTCATTAGATACTCTCTCTCTCTCTCTCGGAAGTTATAAATGAGCCAATGGTGAAAGAAAGAAGAAATCGAAAACATAATTATTGCATTGGCTCCGAGGATTTAATTTCTCCCTTCTTTCCGATTAATCTAATTATCATGGGACCTTACATCTAAAATAGCAATTTTATTCAATTAGATATTGTTGGATCTGCAAATTTCAGAGATTAGTAGATATTAAACACAGGACAATCTCTTTGGGCTCTATGCGTTATTTCCTCAATAGATTGGTTGTGATAAAATATAAAACACATTTGCAGTTTTATTTAATTACTAATTACGATAGATGATAAAGAACAATTCGAGTTTCAATCGATTTGTGGGTTTATATAAATAGCTGGAAACGGGCATTATGTTTCTGAAATGATTATTGATTTTTAGCTTAACTATGCAATTAAGTTTTCCATTGAAAAGCTAAATTACGTTGAACTTTGAAAAGTTAAACGAAGCTTAATTCAGCTTTTCGGGTTAGCTTTTGTTCGTTTATTACCTTCGGGCAAATAAAGGTCGGTTTGCGAACATAATATTCTCTTAAAGGTCATTAGTTGAATGTGTCCTGAGGTGTAGCCAATATGTTGTTGTAGTATTATTTTAGAATCATCAGCGACTAAGGCCATATTGCTCCATGTGTAGTGTCTGTAAATTGGTTCTGAAATCGAGTTTCTGTTTTTGCTGGACGAAAAACCTGACTTTCCAGGAGGAAAAACCATGACACCATCGTTTGAGACCAATTAACTGAGCAGCGTTGTGAAAAAAGTCCATAAAAATTCCTCGCCATATAGACGGGACTCGAACTCAGGTCTTTTCAACCCGGAGGATGGCCCTCCTACTAACTGTGCTACCCACGAAGGCCGTGTAACCAATAAGTAAAGAGCGTAATTTTATATGACCTTTGTACGTTTGAACTCAATGGCCAATATACGATTTCCACACCCTTGCAAAGCGTCATTTTATGAATATGCGCAAAATAAAAACGAAAATAGACCACAGCCCCACCTATTGAGTGGATAGGATCATACCTATTGATCATGTGTTTATAAGAGGGCTGTTTATGAAGTGAAATTATAAATCTTGGAGATAAATCATGCCTTGACCAATAACGAAACGTGGCATGAATCATGTAATTTGTTTTCTTCTTGTTGCAGATTGCTGTAAAAGTGTCCTCTAATAAGATCGTATGAATTCATCGAAAAGTATGAGTCGTTTCATTGTTAAACGAGCAAATGTACTTTCCTACAAATATGGTATCTTACTTTTCAAACAGCCCTGTTCATCCACCACCATTTGTTTAATATTAATTTTTTTCGCATGAATGCAGGAAAATAAAACATGTCAGAACATGTTTGGACAGGAAAAACCCTACAAAAACAAGCGAATCGTAGAATTCAGAAAAGCATTTGATACTGTTGCATGTAAAAGATTGGTGCACAAATTGGACCAGTGTAGCATTAAGGACAAATTGCTGTTATGGATAAAGGGATGATCGAGTTGGAGAAGACTGAGAGTGGTTATTAATGGACCCCCACAGTTCAATGCGGGACTCATTGTTGTTTTCTATATTTATTAATGATATTAATGAAGGCATATCAAGGTGAATATCTCAGTTTGCAGAGAAATCAGGATAGACTACGCAACAAGATCTACAAAAATTAGGCAGATGGGCTGAAAAGTGACAGTTGAAGTTTAACATTGACAAATGCGAGATGCTGAATGTGGAAAGCAGTAATCCCAGATTAATGTACCAACTATGTGGTACTACACCCAGGATAATGGAAAATGAAAAAGACCTGGGGATAATTGTGAAGTCACATATTAAGTTCTATGAACAGTGCGGACAGGCTGCCAGGACAGCTCCTGGGATTTTGTTAAAGGAGATGATTATCCAATTGTATAAAGCAATGGTCATGGCACACACACATCTTGAGTAGTGCATATGGGTTTGGAGGCCTCATTTTAGGAAGGATGTAGATCTGATGGAACAGGGCAGAGAAAGGCAATGTGAGTGGAGAAGAGAACAAAAGGGTGCTTTTCACCAAGAAAGGATTCAGTACTGCAAATGTAGCTTCTGGAGATTAGGCACCTGAGAGGAGATCTAGCTGAGGTGTTTAAGCCTCTGAATGGATTGAGTAAAGGCAAGGCTGGTGCCATTCTTCCTCTTGCTCGGACTACACATATGAGGAGCATAAATTCAACTTGAGGAAAGATTTGCAGGATAGATGTCTGGAGGTTT
Source organism: Mastigoproctus giganteus (assembly GCF_048544385.1). Taxonomy (NCBI): domain Eukaryota; kingdom Metazoa; phylum Arthropoda; class Arachnida; order Uropygi; family Thelyphonidae; genus Mastigoproctus; species Mastigoproctus giganteus. The sequence goes on from NC_143582.1 coordinate 10,769,510, forward strand.
GCCTTCAGTCAACGAGTGGTTGATTGTTGGAACAGACTCCGTGTGGTATTGTAGAAGTGGGTAGTTTGAATAAATTCAGGATTTTGATTCGAGGCTACGAAAGAAGCAAACGAAGAATTTTGAGCTCCTTGAAATGGATAAGTCCTTTTGGAAAATTTTGCCCTGTTTTGGCTGAATTAACATATTAAATTATGTTCAGTAAACAGTTTAATAGTTCCAATCACGTTCACAGGCTTATTTTGAAATTTAGCTAAAGATTTTGTAATTTGCTACTAGTCAACTTAATATTCGGAGATGTTTTGTATCGACCATTTGGCGCGAATATCGTACCGCGTAAATAGTAGGGTAGTAGTGCGTAGTAGTAGAATTGTAAGGTTTAGCTCGAAAGTTTTAATCATATGTACACTGAGTGATCACTGAATTATAACCACCACCTACGTAATACCATGTTAGGCGACCGTTCGCAGGGATTAACAGATGCTATTTACCTAGGCATTAACTTCATTAGATGTCTGAAGAAGTCCATAGGGATCTACAGCCATTCAAGGCTGTAGATCCCTATACAGCCTGCAAGGCTTTCCACAGTGTCAGAACAGATGACGCTTGCATGTCCATACGCCTAACTTCCCATTCCAAAACATCACACAGGTGTTCAATTGGATTGTCAGGCGAATTTGGAGGCCATTCGAAATGGGTGATATCTTCACTGTGTTCTTAAACCATTTGAGCACAGTGCGGCCCCGATGACACGGCGCATTATCGTCTCGGAAGATCTCGTTTCTGTCCCGAAATAAATGCAACATGACAGAATGCACATTGTCTCCTAAAAGCTCACGGTAGACGTCACCAGTGGGCGCGGTAGTACAGTGGTATCAACACCGTCCTTCTCACACCGGATTCGAATCCCGTCGATGAAGTGAGGAACTTTTATGGGCTTGTTTTGACTCTGTGGCTGAGTTAGTTAGTTTCAGGCGTAGATAGCAAGTATTTTTTCCGGAACCCGGGGTATTTAGTTCAGGAAACAGTTTAGTTTCCTGAACTAAAGTGTTCAGTAAAAAAAACAACTAAAGTTTTAGTTGTTTTTTTTTTTAAACCTTACCAATGAAACGTTAGTCGAAACGTACCATGGAGCCTAGTTCTTGCCAGAAATTCATATTAAGAAACCAACGCCGTCTGCCTGGATAGCGGGCACCATGCACAATGGGTTCCACGGAATCGTGTTGCTTTAGCCACACCCACACACATACGACGATCAGCAGTGAGGAGAGGGTGTGACTTGGGTCGTCTACTGTAGAACCCCATATGTCTGAGTGTGCGCCGCAACGTCCTTTGGGATATTGTTCGTGGATTCCACATAGTGTATTGCGATGTCAATTGACGCACAGTGACCTGGTGTTGAGGCTGTACAACGTGTTACATCCTTCGCTCACCACGAACATCCACTCTGCGTAATCCTGTACAGTTCTGTCAGTTGGAGGTGGTTTGACCCGTTCGACACCATTCTTTGTACACCTTAACTACAGTGGGCAGTGAGTAACCGATAAGATATGGAAGCACCCGAAGCATGAGCTCCAACAATCAGTCCCTGGTGAAACTCCGTGATATCTTTATTATGTCCCATAGCTGCTACTTTATCGCTTTGACTTGCGCAACCAGATGCAAATTAGCACTCCTCTAGTGTACAAAGCTGTTTGGCTTTTTACAGCAAAAAAAAAAAAAAAACTTGTGGAATAGGTTGGATGTCCTCGAAGGAATTAAAGTGAGTGAGGGCATCAAGCTCTCTGCTGCACAACTTAACCAGAGCTCACACTTGTGCATCAAGCAACACAATGTCGATCTCAGTCGTTACCACAGCAGTAGTTAATCTTGGTGACTTTATTGTCAAGGAAATGGGAAAAAATGTTGTACAAAAAGGTTAGGTGGAAGAGAACTAGGGTATGTCTGCCAGGGGCAAAATTAGATTACGTTGTAGAGCAGATATCATCTTTTAAGGGCACAAAACGTAATATTAATACTAATAATATTAAGAGTAGGAGCTCTGAAGCCTTACTTAACAAGTACAGAGCAATACTGGTAAAAAGTCGCGAGTTAGGATTGAATTTGGAAGACTTGTTAGGAAGAAGTACGTGTTGAGAGCCTCATCAATGAATTCGGCAATGGAGAGTCTGTGGAAGTCTCATGGGGTTGAATTTTTTACAGCTTTGCTGTTGCTCCAAAGCAGTGTTAGGTGGGTCGGAAAACTGTTAGCCTTGGGGCACACAGACTAACAAATTAAAAACAGCCGAGGTGAAAGTGGTTCATCCATTGCTTCTATTAGAGCAGCCTGTAAAGCAAGGTGTCAGGTATATCAAGCCTTGCTGTTGGATCATCATAGAACAAGTGAATGCACGGGCTGGGTTAGCATAACTGAGAGTAAGAACTGATGACTGCTGATGTGGTTAGTCATCAGTTTTTATCGCTTCTGGGATAATTGCCCTGAGGGGAAGTATCGCAGAAGCTACTAGGCTTTTCGACCAACTAGGAAATACCGCTCCAGGAGTAGACCTAAATGGATGTCAGATGAACTGATGAGACCAGTGGCTGAGAATAAAAATGCATGGAATGCATGTAAATCATCACGTGATACAGAAGCCTATGGTAGATATAAATTAGCCTGCAGTCAAATCATGATGAAGGTTAGGTAAGCCAAGGCACATTATGAAAAGTCTGGCAAAGAATGCAAAGAAAAAGTAGCAAAGAATTCTTTACTTATATTAACAGTAGAAGCTAGGGGTTGAATCACATTGGTCAACTTATGCGGATGGTTTAACTGTTGATGATCCTGCACAGGTTGCTGACAAACTGAATATGTATTTTTCACCTACATTTACTCATGTGAACTTCCTCAGGGAGGGGAATGTCAGAAGTTCACCAAAATCTAACAGGAAGCTAAATGATTTTGCGATAACTGAGAGGAAAGTTGAAGAGAAATTTTTGAAACTTAACATAAAATATATCCAATTATATTAAAGGTTTCACCAAAGGAAGTAAACAAACCATAGCCATAATTATGACAACATCTTTAGATTCATGGGAGGTCCCTCTGGATTGGAGATGTGCAAATAATCCCAAATTCACAAAGGAGGATCAATACGTGACGCGAGCAATTAGACCTGTCAGCTTAGCTTCTGTTCCAGAAAAAATAATGGAGTCACTGGTTAAATAATTAATGCAGGACCATCTAGACAAAGCGGAAATTATACTTCAGACACAGCATAGGCTTGTTAATGGGAAATCTTGTCTAAAAATTTTGATTAGATACAACGATGTAGCCACAAAGCAACTGGATGCAAAAAATAATTTTGAAATCCTATAAGTGGATTTCAGGAAGGCTTTTGATACTGTTGCACATAAAAGACTGCTGTACAAACTGGAGCAGTGTGGTATTAAGGGCAAGTTACTGCTAAGAATAAAGAGAAGATTGAGTGCGAGAAGACAGAGAGTAGTTATCGATGGACTCTGTACCTCTGTGGATTGCGTACTGTATACTGAACTGGAGGCCTCATTTTAGGAAGGTTGTAGATCATCTGGAACTGATGCAGAGAAGGGCAACAAGATTTGTGAAGGTAATAGAAGGACGGTCTTCCTGGAAAGACTTCAGCATTGTAAATTGCAGCGTCTGGAGACTAGGTAAGAGATGATCTGATTGAGGTGTTTATGGCTTTGAATGGAGTGAGTAAGCTCAAGTCTAATGGAATTCTTCATCTTGCTCAGACTAAACACATGAGGAGGCATAAATTCAAAATGAGGAAAGTGGTTGAAGGACAGATATGCGGAAGTTTGCCTTCATCCAGCGGGCGGTTGATTGTAGGAACAAACTTCCATCTGCTGTTGTAGAAGTAGGCAGTCTGAATTAATTGAAGAACTAGACTAGGACCACATTAGCGTCCAAAAGTACTTACAATTCTGATAAAAACGAACAGACGTTGCGATGGGGTGTTTTAAAATTAAGGACCGGATTAAAATTAATTAGCGAATTAATTTTAAAATTTTGTCCTCCTTTAAAATCTTTGATGGAAACAAACCCCAGACGTTAATAAAGAAAAGGAAACATTAAATAAAAGGCAACACCGTGAAGAACACAATAAGCTTCGATTAAAACTTCTGTTCCGTTCATTCACTTCTTAAACAATTCGGCGTGCAATTACCGCTCACTTCAGAAGCTGAGATAATTGCTCGCGACAATTAGAACCGAAACAAAGTTTGCTATCTGAAGCAACATTTACTCTTTCTCTAGAGATTGTGAGTGCCAAATGTAAACAGCAAAGTGAGATAAGTCCTGGTGGCAGCTGTCACCCTGTCAACTGTTGAGAGCGTGGATGAATTACAAAGTGCAATGTTCCCAACCTCGCCCGCGCTAGAACGAGCACAGCAAATTGAAATCTAGTAAATAAATAAATGCGCTCGCTTTTTATTCTTCACATATTTATCACTGAGAAGTCAATTATGAAAGACCCAAATTTATTTAGGGAAATTTTAATATATTTCATGATTCTTATGATGGCATCGTGTCAGTAGATTCGATTAAATTTAGAAAAAACTTGAAAAATCGAATAAATTGGACAATTCCACAATTTTGATAATTTTGAACAATTGCCAATTTTGGTAATTTTGAACAATTGCCAATTTTGATAATTTTGAACAATTGCCAATTTTGATAATTTTGAACAGTTGATAATTTTGACAGACGTTTTATAACTTTGAAAAAATGATCAAGTTGATAATTCTGAAAAATTGAAAAATCTGATAATTTTAAAAATTTTGTAAATTTGATCATTTTGAAAAATTAATAAAGCTAATTATTTTGAAATTTTGATAAGGCTGACAATTTTGAAAATTTTGTGACTTTGATAAAGATTTTGTAAATTTGATCATTGAAAAATCTATAAAGCTGATCACTTTGAAAATTTTTGTAAATGTGTTCATTTTGAATAATTGATACGATTGATAATTTTTAAAATTTTGCAAATTTTATCATTTTGAAAAATTGATAAAGCCTGTCATTTTAAAAATTGATAAAGCTGACAATTTTGAAAATTTTGTAAATTTGATAAAGATTTTGTAAATTTGATCATTGAAAAATCTATAAAGCTGATCACTTTGATCATTGAAAAATTTATAAAGCTGATCACTTTGATCATTGAAAACTCTATAAAGCTGATCACTTTGATCATTGAAAAATCTATAAAGCTTATAATTTCGAAAATTTTTGTAAATGTGTTCATTTTGAATAACTGATACAATTGATCAAAATGATCAATTTTGATCAAAATGATCAATTTTGATCAAAATGAAAATTTTGTAAATTTTATCATTCTGAAAAATTGATAAAGCTTGCCATTTTAAAAACTGATAAAGCTTGCCATTTTAAAAATTGATAAATCTTGTCATTTTAAAAATTTATAAAGCTGATCATTTTGAAAAATTGATACAGCTGATCATTTTGAAAATTTGATAAAGCTGATCATTTAAAAAATTTGATAAAGCTGATCATTTAAAAAATTTGATAAAGCTGATCATTTTGAATAATTGATAAAGCTGATCAATATCAGTTTGAATAATTTTTAAAGCTGATCATTTTGCAAAATTAATAGAGCTGACAATTTAAAAAAAAAATTGATAGAGCTGACAATTTTAAAAAATTGATACAGCTGACAGTTTTGAAAATTTTGTAAATGTCATCATTGAAAAATCGATATAGTTGATCATTTTGAAAAATTGATAAAGATTCTGTAAATTTGATCATTGAAAAATCGATGTAGTTGATCATTTCATCAACCGGTGAAATACCACCACTTTGCTTATTGGAGGCTTGAAGTGGTGAAAACCATGTTTAGTCTCTAGAGCAAAGTTTCCGGCATCTCCCTCCCCCCATACTTCTTCTTCAACCCATGCACGGTACTAAGTACTATAGGTTTTGATACCTTTTGTGTTTGGGGGTTTTCATAAAAAAAAAAAAAAAAAAAATTTTGAAAAATTGATAAAGATTCTGTAAATTTGATCATTGAAAAATTTATAAAGCTGTGATCATTTTGATCATTTTGAAAATCTGATCAGTTTGTAAATTTGATCAATTTTACAATTTGATAAAGCTGAGAATTTTGAAAATTTTGGAAATTTTATAATTAAAAAAAAATTAAAAGTTTATATATCTGGTAATTTTTTACAAAATGAAAATTTGATAAAGTTGAAGATTTTGAAAATTTGTCAATTTGAAAAATTTAGAAGATGGTCATGGTAAAAACTAATTTTTAAAAAATCGACATTGAATCAATCACTACAAATGTGTACCCACCTGTAATGTACAAAATTTTAATCAGTTTATTAAAAGATATATTTTTGTGCGCCACCTGTGTCATTATTTATTAGAGAAGAGATGGCAATAGCCAACGAAACAACCGTCATGGACCGGCAACGTATTAAAAATAAAGAGTTATATACACCACCTTCTCAAAAGTAGTAGAATAACAGTAACCTTTAAGAAAAATGAATTTTTATTAATTAATTAATTTACAAAAATTAATAACGTGTTTCTCTCATTTTGACTTGAATGACAGCACTGATCCTTCGTGAAGAGGTTTCTACCAGTTCACAGTAGCGTGAACTGGTAGAAAGTTGCACTTGGTCCCCTAACACGTCTAGATTCAAACTTCTTTTCTTTAGGATCCGAATCAGACTGACTTCCAAGCTAATTGTGGAACTTTACTTTTTCTCAAACAAATTTGTTTGAGAAAAGACATTGAAGGTTCTGCTTCTCTGTGTGCTGGCGTTGTTCACTATCTTCCAAAAGTATCCAAATACTTTGGAGAGATAGCGATCCCCTCAACAGGAGAATGTTTATTAATAGTGTAATATTTGAGAGATGGAGGTGTAGCGTGCGAACATTTTCCTCCTTAAAGCGAAATTAATCCACAGTTGGAAGAAAGTCAATGTGGTAGTATATTGTTAATCAGATAACGAACAGTGACATGATGCACCATCTAGCGGTGGGTTTCTTGGCATCGGTTTTAAACCCGGATACAAAGCGAGCCAACTAAAAAACAGATCGAGTGAGCGAAATAGACGCTGGTGCAGCTTTCAATGGCAAATAGAGAAGCTGTATTTCAATATTTTATTTGTTTGGAAATTTAATTTTCTCTGCATTTTCGATTTCCTGTTTACTCTTCGCGTAGCAATGCGCTCTTGTCCCTGGGAAGACATTTTACAAGAGCTAGCAGCTTATTTGATTTCCTCCTATTCCACCTCGTGCTGGAGTTTCTTAAGCTTTCATACTTCTTCCTTCGTAGCGACAGTCTAAGGAGATGCAGAAGAGCATTTCGTAATCCCTTGAATTCATTTTGTTTTTTCTTTTTTGTTTCTTTTTTTTTAAAGAAAATGAGACAACTCGAGAGATACAGACAGAGAAAGACATGCAGACATCTGATGGACAGGAGAAATTGGTACGTACATAGACACATAAAGGAGAGAAGGAGAGAGATTGCAGTTATTTCCAAAAAGCACTGAGAAAGTTAAAACCATGAGACCACTATGTCGTGTTTACAAACTGTCTATCTTCTTGGTCGGCTTGCCAATCTTCGGAATGAAAAACCCAGGATTCCCAGAAAAAAAAAAAAAACAGACAAAAGTCTTCAGAGGAAGACTTCATTCATAAAACTTCATTGAGAACTTGTTGTCTATGTACAGGAGAATATGAGTAATATCTGTCTGGTTATTTCAAAATAAGCTGAGAGATGTTTCGCGTAAAGACTTTTCTAGGATTTCTCATAAACTTATATTTGGAAGATTCTTCACCACTTTTTGCATTTGTTTCTACACTCGTTGGCCAAGGAATTAGAAATCTTTTTCAATTGGTGTTCAACAACTGAAGGAATTTAAAGCGAATTGTATGTCAGAATGGAAGATCCAGTGTGCAGCAAATGACTATAAAATTCAATTTTGGCAACCAAAGAGCTATTTACAACAGAACTATGCAGCAAGAGTTGAAGAATCTGGGATTTGGTAACCGTGATCGATTTTTTATCAAATATTTCGATTGGAATGGTGCCCCCAACGCCAAGACTGAACTGCACAACAGTGGGAAGATTATGTAGTCTGAAAAGTCTGATTTATACTTTTTAGCGCCAAGGGTAGGGTGAAAGCGTGGCACGAACCTCATGAAGCCTCATCAAGTGTGCTAGAGGTGGTATCATGGTATGGACTGAATCCGCTTATACCGATAGATGGTCGTGCTACCTCCAACGAATGTCCTTTTATAGTATAGAAATTGTATACGGAATGGTTCGAGGAACATTTTCAAGATTTAAAACATCTACCATGATGGTCCTTCTCCAGATCTGAATCCAATTGAGAATGCCTGGAATATGTTGGAAAATGCAGCAGCTGACAAATATCATAATGGAAGAATGGTCAAATCTGGAACTAGACTCTCTGAGACACCTAGTGGAATCCATGGCATGACATGAAAGAGTTGTAATCCGAGTAGAAGCAGACCCTACTAATATTAACTAAAGGATTTCTGACTTTTTGGCCAGTTGGTGTATAATGAAGCTATTTCTTCACCTTAAACATATGATTCTGTTATGACTGTGATATCATGGTCTCGTGTTTTGTTATTCTGTAACCTGGACATGTTGCATATACATTTTCTTCCTCACTTCTGAGGAAGAAAGTGTGTATTCGTTTTTCAAACGTATATACATTTTAAATATATTTCAATCACGTGCTTTCTTTAAATTTAATGTTTCGTTAATTAGTTAAGCCCAGAGCTGTTTTTGATGATAGTGTTTATCAGGATGCTTATTATTAGTTAGGTAGAAGCAGAATCTTCTTAGGTGTTAGAATTCTAGCCGCTTAGATGATGGGAAGAGTGTGCGTATTTTTTCTGTGACTGAGAAGTATTTTGTTTAAGTTCCTCCTAAGAAGTTACAAGAAATCTCAGAAGAGACATTTGATATCGTTACGTTTGTTGGCGCTAAGTCAATCTTGGCAATCCTAAATGAGGGAGGTTGCGATGTCATTTCCTTTCTGCAAGATTGCTGTCTATAATGAGTAGCTAAAATACACTTACATGTTTCCCACTGCGCAGTAATGTTGTGTATTGGTACATACGAAACAACTATAGTTATAAAATGAAGGAGGAATTTTTCTCAGTGCAAAAATTACAGTTCTTTGTCCAGTAAGGTAATTTTTGGCAGCTTTGTTGACTGTAAAAATCGATTTACTTGGGTATGATGTGCGAAAGGGGTTTGGGCAGATGGCAGGACATTACCAGAATAACTGTTAGAAGAGTTCAAATTCAAAATAAATAGTTCTGTGAGTTGAAACATGGAATAGCCAATAGTTGAAATGTGGAATAAACAGTTGTAAGAGTTGAAACATGGAATAACCAATAGTTGAAATGTGGAATAAACAGTTGTAAAGTTGAAACATAAAATAAACAGTTGGAAGAGTTGAAACAAATAAGCAAGTAGAAAAACATTTGTAAGCATAATAATGGAACATAAAATAAACAGTTGGAAAAACATTTGGAAGGGTTAAAAAATTAAATAAACATTTGGAAACACATTTAGAAGGGTTAAAAAATTAAATAAACAGTTGGAAGGGTTGAAACAAAATATACAGTTGTAGAGTTGAAACAAAATAAACAGTTGTAGAGTTGGAACAAAATGAACAGTCGGAAAAAAGAGTTGGAAGAGTATAAACAAATAAACAGCTTTTAAAACAGTTGGAAGTACAATATTAGAAGTACAGTATTAGAAGATGATATAAACAGTTCGAAAAGCAGTGGAAGTGTTGGAACATGAAAAAAACATTTGGAAAGGTTGAAACAAAATAAACAGTTGAAGAGTTGAAACAAAATAAACAGTTAGAAGCTTTAGAACATGAAATACACAGATGGAAGAGTTGAAACAGGCAGTAAACAGTTGGAAGACTTAAAACAAAATAAATAATGGAAAAAAGAGTTGGAAGAGTTGAAACAAAATAAACAATTGGAAGAGTTAAAACAAAATAAACAATTGGAAGAGTTCAACAAAATAAACAATTGGAAGAGTTCAAACAAAATAAACAGTTGGAAGAAACAGCTTTTAAAACATTTGGAAGTACAATATTAGAAGTACAGTATTAGAAGATGATATAAACAGTTGGAAAAACAGTGGAAGTGTTGGAACAAAATAAACAGTTGTAGAGTTGACAAAATAAACAGTTGTAGAGTTGAAACAAAATAAACAATTGGAAGAGTTGAAACAAATAAACAGTCGGAAAAAACAGTTGGAAGAATATAAACAAATAAACAGCTTTTAAAACAGTTGGAAGTACAGTATTGGGAGATGATATAAACAGTTGGAAAAACGGTGGAAGTGTTGGAACATGAAAAGAACAGTTGGAAGGGTTGAAATGTGCAGTACATAGTTCGAAGAGTTAAAACGTGGAATCAACAGTTGGAAGAAAAAAATAAACAGCTGGAAGAGTTGAAACATAAAATAAACACTTAAAATAATTGAAACATGAATGAATAACTGCTGAAAATAGTCAAAATATGGAATAAATATTTGTCAGAGGTGAGACATGCAATAAACATTTGGAGAAGTTAAATCATGAAATAAAAGTTGGAAGAGTTGGCACACGCAGTAACAGTTGGAAGAGTGAAAACATTAAATAAACAATTGAAAAAACAGTTGGAAAAGTTGAAACAAAACAAACAGTTGGAAAACACAGTTGGAAGAGTTGAAACAAATAAACAGACTGGAAAACATTTGTAAGCATTAAAAAATGAAATAAACAGTTGGAAGGATTTAAATATGCAGTAAACAGTTGGAGGAGGTAAACTGTGAAATAACTGAAAAACAGTTAAAAGAGTTGAAACCAGATAAACAGTTGAAGAATTGAAACAAAATAAACAATTGGAAGCGTTAACACATGAAATACACACATAGAAGAGTTGAAACACGCAGTAAACAGTTGGAGAACTTAAAACATAAAAGAAACAATGGAAAAAAAAAACAGTTGGAAAACACAGTTGGAATAGTTGAAAGAAAATAAACAGTTGGAAGAGTATAAACAAATAAACAGTTTGTAAAACAGTTGGAAGTACAGTATTGGAACATGAAATGAGCAGTTGGAAAAACAGTGGAAGCGTTGGAACATGAAAAAAACAGTTGGAAGGATTTAAATATGCAGAAACAGTTGGAGGAGGTAAAACATGAAATAAACACTTGAAAAACAGTTGGAAGAGTCGAAACGAGATACACAGAAGTGTTAGAACATGAAATGCAGAGATGGAAGAGTTGAAACATGCAGTAAACAGTTCGAGGACTTAAAACATAAAATGAACAATTGAAAAAAAATCAATTGGAAGAGTCGAAACAAAATAAATTGGAAGAGTCGAAACAAAATGAAAAATTTGAAGAGTCGAAACAAAATGAACAATTTGAATGGTCGAAACAAAAATAAACAGTTGGAAAACACAGTTGGAAGAGTTGAAACAAATAAACAGTTTGTAAAACAGTTGGAAGTATTAAAACATGAAATAAAGAGTTGGAAGAATTAAAGCAGGAAATAAACAGTTGAAAAAAAAAATAGTTGCAAACAGGTATAAGGAATACAGTTAGGATATCCCCAAATGAATGGCCTTTGTTTGTTATTTAGTTTTGGAGCATTAGCAACTAAGGCCATATTGCTCCGGGTATATGCGGTGGTCATTCCCTGACCTTTCCGCATCTTCCGTATTTGGTGATCACGAGCTGGAACCCCGGTCTAATCAAGAAGCATGTGCTACGCACTGCTGCTCCTGCCCACCTGGCTACGGAGGCGTAATGGCCATAGAGCCCTAGCTGGTAGTACAGTGCAGTACATATAAGCACCATCCTTATCACACAAGATTTGACTCCCCTCAATGACGCTAGCTATTTTTATGGACTTTTTTTTCACAATGACTCAGTTAGTCGATCACAGGCGAGAGTAGTACCCTCGTGGATAGCACAGTTGGTATAATCTTCGTCCTCCCCATACCGCGTAGAAAAGACCTGAGTTCGAAGCCCGCCAATGACATGGGTAATTTTTAAGGGTCTTTTTCACAAACTGACTGAGTCAGTCGGTCTCAGGCGAGAGTAACATGTTTTTTTTTTTTCTGTAAACTAAAAGGACAGAATTCATGAAATACCTGGTTCCTGAGCACCACAACGCTGTCATACCTCTCGCTAGTAGACGGTCCCACAGCTTGGCAGGTATATAGGTACACTGCATTCCGGTAGACAGTAATTCGATGTCAGTATGGATAAACGTCGTGAGTTAACCGGCTTTGAAAGAGGGATGGTTGTGGGTGCCCGACGCATGGGTCATTCTATCGCAGTTGTGGTGGTACAGAAATTGCAGTATCTCCATTCGACAGTATCAACAGTGTATCGGGAATACACCATATCCGGAATAACATCTCATCGTGGAGACAGCGCTGTGGGCGGAGAAAGGTGGTGGATGAACGTAGTCAACGCCTGTGTCGCATTGTTTCAGGAAACCGGAGAGCGACAGTAGCACAAATCACCGTCAACTTCAACGGTGGAGGTGCCAGAAACGTCTCCATCAAGACCATCAGGCGATCATTAGTCCAATAGGTTATGGAAGCCGCCGACCGACCAAAGTCCCATTGCTAACACCACGACACAGGACTCTAAGCCTCAACTGGGCGAAAGAACGTCAGCACGGGACCTTGGATGATTGGAGATGGATCACCTGGTCCGAAAAGTCTCGTTTCCACTGATTTCGACGGATGGGAGGGTACGTATCTGGCGGAAACTGCACCCGTCATGCCAACAAGGAACTGTTCAGGTAGGCGGACGCTCGATGTTCTGGGACGTGTTCAACTGGCACATGTTGGGACTTTTGGTAGGTCTAGACGCATCTCTGAATGGTCCAGGCTACATATCCATCCTTGCAGACCATCTACATCCCTTCATGGTCATCGTGCACCTACAGGGTAATGGACTCTTCCATCAGGACAATGCACCTCCCCACACTGGCGTGGTGACTAGAATATGGTTCGAAGAGCATTCCGCGGATTTTACCATCATGGAATGGCCTCCCCGTTCATCAGACATGAACCCTGTGGAGCATCTTTGGGATGTTGTGGAAAGGTCTGTTCGAGCTTCGGATCCTCTACCCAGGAAGACAGCGGTGCAGTAAGCATGGATGGAAATACCCGTGGAACGCTTTTGTGAACTAGTGGACTCTGTGCCTCTCCGTGTGACTGCTGTGTATGGTTTCCACGACTGTTTTAAAAGTTGTTGTAATAAGGTTTTAGGGCATCGGCAACTAAGGCCATATTGCTCTGGATATACTGTCTGTAAATTGCATATGTTCTGTGGTCGATTTTCTGTTTTCTGGACAAAAACCCTGAATTTCCGGGAGAAAAAAACCATGCTACCTTCGCCTCAGACGGGCTAACTCAGCCACGTAAAAAGGCCCATAAAAATTCCTCAAGTCATCGATGGGACACGAACTCAGGTCTTTTCCACTCGGTGTGGGGAGGAAGGCGATTCTACCAACTGTGCTGCCCACGAGTGCATTTTAATAGTTCTTCGATCTTCCAATGGTATACAAAGTTCACACTGAGACAATTGCCTAGCTTAGACCAGCTAAAATAAACGTTCATGTGAAGTGCATGAGATTATTAATAAAATAAATGCTGACCAGGTTGGTCGATTTGATGAAATAGCTGTATGACTGTGCAATTGGTCTATATGAACGGGCCATTGATAAACAGAGAGAGCTAAACAGAAGTTATTGTTTGTCTTAAGAGTAAGGTACCGAGGCCATTAAAACCATGAGGTGCAGCTTTAATGACTGCAAAGCCATCATATGTTTATTAACTCTGACCTCCGTCTTTTGCCTTGTCTGATATCTTTGCGAAAAGAGCAAACAAAAGATTGAAGGATGCCATCCTGATGCCAACAACTAGTTAAAACCGAATGAAAAAGTCAGCAGGATCTAACTGGTTATCAATAACCCTTTTCTGTCATCACATCAAAAGGGACTAAATTCGAATTTCTTTTAAGAAAAAAATATTTCCGAAAGGCGGTACAAGTAAGGTTTTATCTCTAAAGTTAGAATGTGACGATATTACGTTTCCATCTTCATCTAGTCCTTTTTCTCTCCGTTAAGCTGGAGACAATCTCTAGGTGTCGAAGTGACAGGATCGTATTTTGACCCCAGCCTTGCCATTGTAACTCAACGTCACCGCTTAAAAGTTCAAGGATTGTCATTTGTGCGAGTTGTCAGAAAAAGAACCGATCTCAAGTAGAAGTTAACTCTTGGTGTTGGTGCTAACGTTACGGATCAATTGACCTAAAGTTGTTTACAAGCGGAGGTGGAAAACGTCGGCGGGAAAATCCGTCAAAGAAACGCGGAGAGGAGATTCCTGATTATAGCTTCGTCGGTGAGAAAAAGAAATCGCGTTTCCCAAGTTGGAGTTCTAGAATATCTTTTCTCCCTCAGGAAATCTGCAACAGAATGTATTTTAAGCAAAATGTCAAAGAGGAATTTCATCAGAATTACTGCAATTAAAGAAAGAAAGAATCACTGAAGTAGAAAGATTTGTTGAATCATTTTAAATTTCATGAAAATTCGACCAATAGAGAGACCATTTTTTCTCCATAAAATTTCCAATTATCTCTATAAACAGGGGAATATGTTAGGCATTACTCTTCAAGAAAAAAGACAAACTAACACCATGGTTTCAGAATATGCACCTTAAGCCCTTTGGAAGGTTTCGGGATCGATTCCAATTCGATATCTTCCACCATTCTCAACCCTGCAGAAATTTCGGATAATGAATATGTATTTTTCTCCATCTAAAGTCAATACTAATTCCCCCTCCCCCCCGGTATTTCTGGAACCTACCAGTAAGCAAATCGGACTTAATGTTCAAGATAGCTCTAATATCTTAGTTATCTCGCTGATGACGAAACAGTTAATCTTCATTTCATGGGTTATTTATTATGGGTACCACAGAGTGTTGATTCTATGGGGACCTTCGCAAGATATAAAAATCGTAGTTTATGAGGCATGAATTTTCTGTGAGAGGAGAATACATCGATTGAAAGTGCAATGTTGCAAAAGAGGTCCACAAAGCGATGATGAAATTTGCTATTAAAGTATGGACTTTTTTTGGCAGCACTCTTAAGATTAAGGTTTTCTGTAAAAGGAAGAATTTAAGAGATTTGAGAAGTTTCATAGATCAGACATACTGTCTCTTAAGTTTCAGCAACTTATTCGATTTCTTTCACCATTCCCCATCCCTGCAGAAATCTGTGAAGACGACTATCTTAATATGTATAAGATAGTACACCTCACCACTCCAAAATTCTGATATTTCATCCTGGAAACAGCCAACTAACCGAAGAATATGCTATTTAAAACATAGGCGCCTCATAGCCTCGGTTGCTTTGTCGTTTTTAACATTTTCCGTTCACTCCCCAACGTTTATTGTATTTATTTATAAACATTTGTTCCACGTATAATAATTCATCCAACAAGATGGATGATGACTTCACCGTGTTCCTCGAACCACTTTTGCTCAGTGCGGGCCCGATGGCACGGCGCATTATCTTCTTGGAAGACCCCTTTCCCATTCCGGTAAAAATGCAATATGGCGGGGTCACATAGTCTCCTAAGAGACATAACAGAGTTCCTAGTTCTTGCCAGCAAAACGTCCCATATTAAGCAACCACCCCCACCTGCCTGGATAGTGGTCACCATGCACGATAGATGCATGGACTGATGTTGCTTGCGCTGCACAGGAAAGCATCTGTCGGCGTATTGCAGAGATATTTAGACACATCCGACCAACACACTCGTTTTCAGTCCTCCTGTGTCTATGGTACTCCATACATCTGAGTGTCTTCCACAGCATGGGCAGACACCAGATTGCACCTGTAGAAACAGAGAATTCTGGAGCCGTCTGATGTATGACTGTCACCTATATGTGGACATCTGCACACTACTTGAAATTGAGACTGACTGCTACACCTAAGATAAAGCACCGGAATTAATTGCAACTCAGGTTAACTATGCAGACTTCTGTAGGTTTGCTAATGCCCTCTTCAAGTGTAGGGTGGCCATTAACCGAGCACAGCGCCAACGGCATCCTGACACGCAAACTCCAACAACAACTTCCAATTGACCAGACAAACCTTAATGGGACCAATCCTTGACCAAACTAATCTTACATACTGAAGCAAGAGAACAAACCTGCATGAGATCCGACTACTACAACTCATGCTGCACTGCAGGATTTAACCAAAGAAGTCCTCACTTGTGACCATTTACTGTAACATCGTCGCACACAAATCTTTTCTTTCTGGTCATGACATACCTCCCTGACATATCCTCAAGAATGAGGAATTCAACTTTGTCTTCCTTTCCCACCTGATCCCAACATTGGACCATGCTACCAATTGCATTCCTATCTGGTATACAACCTGTGACCTTACTTCCAAGAATGGACACCTCGGCAAAATAAGGGACATTGATGGACCTCATCTCCATCTTAGGTTGTGATTTTAGCCCTAGTAGAGAGCAATGCTGATTACAGCCTCTGTGGGGTAGGATCCTCTTGCTGATCCCCTCCCGGGAGTTGGATACCTTCATCCGTCGTGATATCCTCAGTTCTAGGGACGCCCAGCATGAGCTAATAAATGAGTCTGGTGTGCCACTGTTCGGTCAATGAAAGATGGTTTGTCCCTTTCGACACCATTCTTTGTACCCCTTAACCACAGTGGGCCGTGAGCATCCGACAAGACGTGTCTTTTCCGATATGGAAGAACCGTTGCATGAGCTCCCACAATCATACCCTTTTGAAACTCCAGTGATACCTTCACTTTGATTTGCAAGACCGGATGCAAATTCCCACTGCTCTGCTGTTGGATGCTGTTCGACTTTTAATACTGCGAACTATGCGGCATAGTCCATTACGGATGGGGTGGTCACAATCCAGTTATCACTGAATGTACATTGACCAAAAATTCATGTTGACTAATCTATATGTGGATCAAATGTTATGTGGAGTAACTCTCCTGGAGACCAACCTAAATGTTAACCAGCTGTTCCGTCGACAAATTACTCTATCACAAAGTGTCGTTTCCCAACTAAGACAACCATAGCAACAGATGGCACTGGATATGGAATGAGACATCTTTAGCCAAATTCATCATCAAATCAACTTTGCTGGCTACCTAAACAAATTGCAATATCTATTTCTGCAAGATTATAGCCAAAATCCAGCGTGTTAATCTAACCATTCAAGATGCTCGACCAACTGGTATCTCCCCGTATCATTTCTTAGACAAATATCCTTAAATAAATAAATAAACGGGTCCATTAATATAATGATCTCATTTCACAAGGATTTATGACTCCTTAATGTTTTAATACTTCGTGCATTTCTCGCGGGAGGTTAAAAATCTACTCTGTTTTATTCTTTCTCCCTTCTGCAACGTCCAGGCTAAATTACTGTGGCTTCTTAATGAAGAACAAAGCTATCGGCTGGCTGGCGCATTCACCACAAGGGACCCAGATTAACTAAAAGCAATTAAAAGGAGTTAATTAAGTCTATCTCGCGAAGCTTAAGGCTAACAATGAAACGAAAAGAGCCGTGTTTTCGTAAAACCACCAAGTCATCCAGTAAATGTAAGTACACCTTCCGATTTGCCATCCCCAGGACAATACAAGCGAGTTCATCGCTTTCCCCAGAGGCACTAATCATTCTAAGAACATTAACCACTTACATTGACATTCGCGGCACGTTTCCAATAAATCTCGATGGATAACAAATGTTGCATCGTTATGTCTTCATGTTTCCAAAGTTTCTGCGTTATCTTCTCCAGAATAAGAAACAGCGTGAGGCTAAAAGAAGCAAAGAAGATTGCCAAGTGATGCAATAATAAGTTTATTAATTCTCTCTCTTTCTTGATCTTATTCTTTCTTGCTTCTTAATCTGTCTATCTCTTTTCTCTTTCCCTCTCTCTTCTTGAGACTTTTTTTTTCAGGGGGGTATCCGAAGGAGAGGAAGATGGGGGAATATTGACGGAAAGAAGAGGATACACCCACTATCAGATCGGTCATAATGTTTTGAATGGACAGTGAATAATAATAGGGTTTTGGGATTTTATCTCTAGGGTGTAATATCCAGCTGTTGTCAGCGACTAAGGCCACACTGCTCCTTGTATATTGTCTGTAAATTGCATGTGTTCTTAAAAAGCCATGCTACCCTTGCCTGAGACCGACTAACTTGGCCACTTTTTTGAAAAAGGCCCATAAACGTTCTTCACGTCATCGACAGAACTCGATCTCAGGTCTTTCCCACCCTGTGTGAGGAGGACGGCCATCCTACCAACTGTGCTATCCACGTGGGCTGTTATTTCAGTCTTATGAGCATCTTTAGGTTTTTTTCTTTGCAGTTTAACGTAATTAAAAATATTGCACCTGTTTTAGATACCCATAATTAACAAAATGTATCTTTAAAAAGAAAAGTGTAATGTGCTTATAATTCAGCGAAGTTGGTTGAAAATTATGCCTTTTCATCTTCTCCAGTCACAGGGACTTTGAGCTTCCCCTTTTTAAATCCTGGATACGCTACTAGTCTGTTTTAAAATAAAATGGATGACTCTAGCAATTGTCTCATCTTGCCATCCGGGTGTCTTTCCCAAATAGAATCTTTCTACGCGAGAAGGTACGTAGGTATCTCGCATCCCCAGTCGTTTCTTTAATTTCTATTCGTGTTCCCAACTCTGTCTACGGATCCTTTAATATACATGAGTGCTCGGACGGCAGAAGAGCAATACCTGACTTTCGTAATTTGCGTCCACGTCTTCCAAATTCAATATGCCAAAGAAACCAGCGAGTGACATTGATTTTTTGGACGAGAAAAAAAACAGAATGTGGCATCCCTGTACTCAGATTAGAAAAGGCAGGGTGTTAACCGAATCATTCCTTGCTTCTTGCAGGCTTGCACCAACGCTGCGAGTCAGGTGAATGAGCACGCACTTCTATTTGTTTATTAAATTCTTTTTGAAAAAAAAAAAAAAAGAAATTAATTGAAATTGAATACCAAACTTTCCTGTATGT
Organism: Mastigoproctus giganteus; assembly: GCF_048544385.1. Lineage (NCBI taxonomy): Eukaryota > Metazoa > Arthropoda > Arachnida > Uropygi > Thelyphonidae > Mastigoproctus > Mastigoproctus giganteus. The sequence goes on from NC_143582.1 coordinate 10,788,665, forward strand.
CCCGAGATGTAGCATCGAAGATGATTACGAAACCTGATCGAGTATTTAAAATCGCTTTGGTAATCGCAAAGGTAAAGAATCAAAGGACGTAACACAATCAGAAATCCTGCAAAGTTTATTTACAGAAAGTTTAATTGAGCTCCAAAAAAGTATTTTTTTACGTTCACCACATTGATTAAATCAGTCACATGGTAAAAACTTCTGTTTGGCTCTTTTTTGTTTGTCCTAGCTGCCAGAAGTATCATTAATTAGAAATCTCGCTGAGAAAATCCAAGATCAAGCTAAAATCTTTTTGTGTCATTTATCTTGGAGGCGACTGTAGCAAACCAATGTTTGTTTGAAACTCGAAAGATTAAAAGTAGTAAAAAAACAGGAGGGATTTGGAGCGTGTAGAAAAACTTAAGTGCTCCCAGAATCATCTGTTGGAAGAGGACCAGGTTTTTGGTTTGCATATATCTTTATAGAAGCCGAAAATCTTATTCATCAATTAGAAAACTCTCCAACTATCAAAATGAAATATCTAAAATAGTCAATTAACCACCATATTCCACCTCAATTAGAAAAAATTGAGTTACAAACATTGAATATTGATACTCCAAAACTTTGGTTAAAATTTTGGAGTATCGAAAATATTTAGCCTCTTAAAAAAATTTGAGATTGTTAAGGTTGAATATTGATTAATAAGATGTTAGAAATTTGAAAATTATAATTTCAATTTTTCCCTTTTGATCTCAGTTTTGATGGTTTGAATTCAAAACTCAATTCAAAATGGTATTTTGATTATCAGTTGAAATCAAAATGCCATTTTTCAGAAAAATCTGAATTTCTAATAGACACTTTCAGTTATAAAAGTTTACTGAACTCGTTTACCAAAATTTCGATTATAAGAATTGATTACAAAACTGATAATCAAAATTTCGATTAGAACTGTAGCCGAGTGATCATGCGCGAATGTTCATAAGGACATGTGCTTTGAGTAATCAAGGTTCAAGCTTGTGACTGCTAAGTACTGCGCTATTTCTAGTATTCTTTCTACGTTGTGGATTCATCTAACTGTATGGTGGTCCTGGATTATAAATTGATTACAAAATTAATTACCAAAATTTCAATTGACCAAAACTGGGTGTCTCTTGATAAAATTATGATTGTCGAGGTATTTATGTGAATAGAACTAATAAATTTACAGCAAAAGCCATGGTTCAAGCTTCTGTAACTTCCAGGAGAGTCCACACATCAATAAACGCAATCAATAAACATCTTTCTTTCTTTCTTTCTCTCCATATGGCCAATGACACTCAAAGTTTCTTCCAAGTTTCCTAATGATAAAAACAATAACTTAACTTTTTCAAACATTAAGTTCATTGAGCAAAAGAAAAGCAGATATATCCATTATCTTAAACCTATATTTGTCCAACAAATTACTTCCAGATCCAAAGAAAAAACATAATCACACGTTGTTTCAGTTTTTGTTACTCGAAATGGTTAATCTTTAATACAATTAGGAATGCAAGAAACAAACGAAATGATTTTAATTTAATTTCTCATTTTCTTAGGATAAATCGAAGACAGAAGGAAACAAACTGCAGTTAGTTTTTTCCAGCTCTTTAAAAGCCTTGTATCTTTTAATTTTGTTGTTTTTTTTGTATTCTATTCTTCGCTCGAAGAGAATTCAATCTTCGAAGAAAAGTTAAAAAAAAAAGTAAATAATTTCTTGATTTAAGATTTCAATTTGTTTCTTTTGCATGTGGCAGTTCTAAGGCGCGTGCGCCTTAGGATACTTAATCCTAGAGTTTTAATGAAAAGTGCCACAAGGTCATGTAAATTAATACTCTCTTTATGCGTTATCACATTTGTTTTTTTCTGATTTTAATTTCGCTGTGTGCCACCAGGTGGTGCAGTTGCGATATTCGACAACCGCAAATGACTTTGATCCTCCTAAAATTGCTTCTGGCAGTTTTAGATTTTACAGCGAACGATTGTTTTCGAAATTGAACGAAGGCTGAGCAAATATGCCTGCCATTGTTGCGTCAACAATGAAAGGCGTCGAAAGGCACAATTGTTGGGCCATCAGGCGCCAACTTTCTCAGCTTTTGACAGTTCGTTCATCCCTCGAGGTGTTGATTTACACTTAAACTTTTAAACTGAAAACAAATAAAAAATAACTTCGGTTATCTTTAAGGAATTCTTTGGAGAATTGTCACTTCTTACGTTGTCATACTATTCCTTTTTAAATTTAAAAGAAATCAGGGCCGAAATCAAACGTTGCTATAATCCGAAACTCGCAGAACATTAGGGACTTTATTGCTCCTTCAAATGGATTCGCATTAGGGTAGTCAAGTGGGAAATGGACGTTCGAAAATGGGTCGCTTTTGCACTAAAACGTGATATCAGAAGGCTTTCACTCGCGCTATATCTCTTTTCATTTTGCAGTGTGAAAGAAGCTGAAGAAATAACAAGTTATTACCATCTGTCCATCACTGTTATTATCGTTCAGTTTTATAATGACCCTTTCGAATGATAAGTTAATTCCCTTTAATAAAATGGTACATATGTGAGTATCTGAGAGATGAAGGCTTTAATGCGAATGTCAGTCCTTAACGACCCTAGTGGAAATAGAAGGCGAAAATTGTTACAAAATCAAACAAAAATTACAAAATATGAATAATCACTGACAAGACTTTAAAAAAGGGTACTCGCTAACAAAAAGTCAAAATGTAGCAATGGCTGATGTGACACGAGTAATTACAGATTTGTCAGTTTAACTTGTGTTCCAGGGAAAAGAATGGAGTCACTGGTTAAAGAAGCATTGCAGGATCATCTAGACAAGATTGCAGTAATAGTTAAGACACCGAATGGGTTTATTAAAGGCAGGTCTTGTCTGACCAATTTGATTGGAGAATGGTAATCAATAGACATTGCCCTTCTTGGATTAGTGTTATTAGTGGAGTCCTTCGGGGTTTGGTGTTAGGCCCCATTGTTGTTTTGTATATTTATCATACCGATGAAGGCATATCAGGCTGAAAGTCCAAATTTGCAGATGATACAAAGGTTGGCAGGGTGGTTAATAACAGTGTGCAGTGTGCTACTGCAACAGGATCTAGATAATTTGGGCAGGTGGGCTAAGAAGTTGCAACTGAAATTTAACCTTGACAAATGCAGAGTACTGCATGTGGGTAGAAGTAACCCCAGAGAAATGTACCAACTATGTGGTGTTACATTCAGGTAGTGGAGAATGAAAAAGACCTGGGAGTAATTGTGCAGTCAGATATGAAGTTTTCTGAGCAATGCAGACAGGCTCCCAGGGCAGGTCATGGGGTTTTGTCAATGATATATAGGAATTTTTCTAGCAGGGAAAAGGAGGTGATTGTCCCTCTGTATAAGGCAATGGTCAGGTCACACCTTGAGTACTACATACAGGTCTTGACGTTTCATTTTAGGAAGAATGTGGAGCTTCTGGAACGAGTACAGAGAAGGGCAAGGAGATTAGTGAGGGAACAAAGAAGTGCACTTACCAAGACATAAGTTCTGCAAATTGCAGCGTCTGCAGACTCTGAGAAGTGATCTAATTGAGATTTTTAAGGCTTTGACTGGATTGAGCACGCTCAATGATGATGTGATTCTTCCTCTTGCTCAGATCCCATACAATGAGGGGGCACAAATTCAAATTGGAGAAAGACGGTTGTAGAATATATGTGCGTAGTTTTCTTTTAGTTAACGGGTTGTTGATTGCTGGTCTGTTTTTGTAGAAGTTGATAGCTGAAATAAATTCAAAGAAGAACTAGAGAAACAATTTATAATAATTTAATATAAAAATACTGATAAAGCAAATAGAAATACTGAGCCATAATAATTAAAGTGAAAAAAAAGATTGCACCTAATAATAAAAAAATGGGAAATAACAATTTAAAAAAAAGTCTCAATCATCCTCGTATATGCTCTGTGGCGAAAATTTTATGTTTTATAACAAAGTGCATTTGAGGAATGTAAATGTGCACATAGTGATTAGGGCCACCGTGTATACCATGTCAAATTGCGTGTGTTCTTCGGTCAGCTTGCTTTTTTTGAAGGACAGAAAACCCGAGTTTCCCGAAGAGAAACCTCATTGTCCTTGAAGGGATTTTCCTGACCGTTTCCACCCGTTGTGAGAAGGACTGTGATTTTAATCACTGCGCTACGTGCGAATGCATCATCCATCATAAGCAGAAGGATAGTGCAAAAGGAGCTCACAAATAGAAGCAATGCTATAGACTACGAAAACCCAGCCTCTAAACTTTTTAGACCAGAAAATTATGTTGAGACCCACCAAACAGATAATTCATGAGTAGCAACTGCAGTGGCACCTGAAATGCAGATCTTGGACTGCTGACCAATGGAAAAAAATTGTCTGGTCTGACGAATCAAAATTTTTGTTAATCCATGCTGATCAATTGGCTAAAATTCGAAAAAAACCACGTGAAAGTTTTCATCCATAATGCATTACTGGTATGGTTCAAGAAGCTAGTGACTCAACTGCCAACTGTTTGGAAATCCAATATGCCGCAGGAACCGTGTGACTTTCCAAACCTACTTTGACAACTCTGACATTCCTTTATTCCACAGATGGAATCTTCCAGCGCGACACTGCTACTAGACATCAATCCAAAAAAGTTCTCAACCAGTTCGAAGGCATTGATGCTGATATTGAACAAATATTTTTTCCCTTACTATCTCTTGATCTTAAAGTTATTGAACACATGTGGGAAATAATACAGAGAAGACTTAAGCAGCTGGAATCACAAAAATTTCAAAGTGTGTATTCGAAAATATATTTTTGTAAGAATGGAGTCAAAGTTTGAACACAATTCCTGTTGGATTATTAATAATCAATCATCTTCACCTGCTCAGTATCATTTCAACGGTTTACAGACTCATTTAAATTGAATAAGTATATAATGTTACTCACAGTTGGATTAATAAATATCATTTGATTTGTGGAACTGGTTTAATTATATTGTTCAAATTCTCTGATCTGTCTGCAACCCTGTTTGGTAAGAAAGTTGACAGTTTAATACACATCATTACCAACTAGTACGTATGATACACAACGTCCTTTCATGTTACAGGATTGTTATTAGCAGGTGTAATTAAAGTCTTAGACAAAACGCTAGTAGTTCCTCACATTAGCGTTGGTTTGCCCAAATATTCATTTTAATTGATTGCACAACTAACGAGTTCATATCAAGTAGAAAGGTGTGTAAAGCTCTTGATAACTGGTTGCATAATTTGCTTAAAAGGATGCTGAGGATCAGATTCGCAAGTCAAACATTAGATTGGAAATCCCAAAATATCCAAGGTGGAGAAATGGGTGGAGGCATTGTCAACTCGTATATGAATGTGAGTAGCTAATTGCACTGTCTACAAATGTAAGCTTGTCAAAATTAATTTCAATAAATATTTGCGTATGTCAAATAAATGTAAAGTGTTTTATCTACAAATTCATGTAGTTTCATGTCTGGATAATTGAATATATAATTATCAGGGAAATTAATGATTATCAGTTGTTTATTGGTCAATGTTATTAACAACTAGTTGGCTGTTCTCTTACCAATTATGAATTTCATATTTTTTTCATAAAATTATGATTAATAATTGCCAATTTAAATTTTGATAAAATTGCAAATTCCACTTTTGAAATTTTTGTTAACTATTAAATGTCAAGTTAAATTTCAAAAAAATTTTATTTTTGAAAAATTGTTGAGTGTAATTTTTAAATTTTTTAATAATAATAAATATTAAATTCAATAAATAAATAAATTCAATAATAATAAATATATTATCATATTATATAGAAACGTTAAAACAAAACCCAAAAGGGGATAAAATTGAACAAAATATTTTTCTTCTATTTTGTTTAGTTCCATCTTCTCCTTTCAAAAGTCAACGATACTCATCCACCCTCCTTGACAGCTTGTTTCATTACATCATATCCCGGTGGAATATTTAGCCACGGTCATCACTAACAGAATCTAAGTTGCCAAAGAAAAAAGTGTATTTTAAAAGACATCCGGTAACCTGAACCTTTCTAGTTATGCAAGCTCTCTTTCACCAGTCTATTTTTGCTACCAAAAAAAGCTGGTGAACTCAGAATTTAAAAGATTGCTGAACAGCAGAATGAATAGGGTTTCCAGGCTCGAAACTGCTGTCATACAATAGTTGTCTGCATAATAAAACTTACAACTACCTCAACTGGATCCCAAATATCAATCACGTTCTCATAACTATACACAATCCCCTTCAACATCCTCAAAGCCATCTTCTTCTCCTAAATTCGGTAATGCACGTTATCCAACCAGGCCCTTAAAACTGTCACGTATAGTTTGTTTGTGCAGGCAGGTGCCCTAATTTTGTGTCACTTCAATATACAGCTCCCTGAAGAAATCCGGTAACAAGTCTATAGGAAACGTTCTGTTGATTATTTAAAATCAAAAAAAATATATGGTCAACTTCCATTTTAGTTTCATGGCAACAGTGGTTGTCACAACAACTTCCATGGCAACCATAAAATTGTTGCTATAACAACAATTGTTGCTATAGAAACTACAAATGTTGCTATAGAAACTGCAAATATTGCTATGGAAACTACAAATGTTGCTATAGAAGCTACAAATATTGCTATGGAAACTACAATTGTTGCTATAGAAACTGCAAATATTGCTATGGAAACTACAGATAACTAAAAAAAAACTCGATGATCATCTATCAGTAATTTAGATAACTCAAACAGGAATTATGATCATCAAGGGTTCTAGCCAACCCAATCTGAAGAGTAACGAATTTTCAAAACATTTTGACAAACTTTTAAAAACTATTTCTGTCAGAGCACGAAATTACCAAAATTTTCCTCCTTTTCGCGTAAACTTATTCTGAAGACGTGTCGCCAGTTGGACCAAAGCGTATTCTCTTTTCATACCTTCCATTTGTCACTGGAAAAGTAGCAGAGACAAGGACTAATTTTCTTTCGCCTAGGTTGTCATCCTTTGAAGAAATATTACCAAAGAGTTTATCAGAACGTGTTGGTTTTGGAAAACTGCCAGTGGATCTCTTAAGAGCAAAAGTGTAGGCGTTATGTTTTCTACATTTCTTTAAAGCGTATAAAAAGGCTTCTTTAATATTCTTAATTGTGTACATTAAAGAAGCTTTAGTATTCACCAGAGGACTTTGGATTCACCTACAAGGCTAGAATATTGAGCAGATGAACAGAATGGAGAAACAAATAATTACGAAAATAGCACTGAACACCCCTCCCGATGGAAGTAGCATCGTGTTCATTCAAAATAAATTTACTTTTCGCTTATTTTAAAGACGTACAATTAGAGATGTGTTTTATTTCTCTCTCTCACTCTCCGAAGTACTTGAGTATAAACAAACCTACTTGGTGGAAATAAAAATCCTGTTTTGTTCGCACGCAAAGAGATACGCTGTTAAACTGCAAAATCTAATTACGCGCATGCAATAGCATCTGTGATAAGATGCGCCCAGAATTTTCAAAGAACTTTTAGAATATTTCGTTGCAGAGAATCAAGCTGGAGTTCTTTACTCGTTAATGAACCTACAGAGTGATGGTAAAATACAAATGAAATAAAGAAAAAATCTAAGATTTTTTTAAGAAAAAATATCCGTCCGTTTGGTGGATTTTTTCATCCAACAAACTGACGGATTCATTCTAATTTATCACCCAAACTTTTTGGAGTCCATAGGATTAATGCAATCTGGTGGATTCAATCCAGTCATACAAAACCAATCTTCGGACTTCCCTGGATTTTATAGCAAAATAACTATAGATTGCTATAGATTTCTTACACTAATTAAAAAGTTAATATTTTTGTGGTGGATTTTATGGAGTTAAATCATACGAAGAAAGAACATTTCATTATGGACAACTTGCTGAAATGAGAGTCCTTGATGCGTTGAAATTGTGATGGATTTTACCCAAATAACTGCTCCATTACGAGTGGCATGGAGCAAAAAGTGTTGACACAAGAATGAACCCTTTCTTCAATATATAAGCCCAGTGAGCAGAAACTTAACACGGCCAGAGTTTTCCTCAACGTGTTCAAAGCGTTTGGGTTGAAACGCGAAAGTCACAATCCCTTAATGGTTTAATCCCTGATTTAGTGAAGGAAACACTAAAGAAGTTTAAGGATTAAGTGTAGTTGCTAATGCCACAGTTCTAAATTAGCTGAAAAGTGTGTTTACAAAATCCTATCTCTTCTACTTCCATCGAAAGTGGATTTGCGCATTTATTTCCTTCGGTTTTCGTGTTACTCTCTATCAGCAAGGAATATGTTTTAGCACGTAATCCATTGCACAATAAATCCCTTAAAAGCTCCATCTTTTTTCATCCTGCATAAAACCATTTCTTCAATGTGTTCACAGCTATAAAATATAACGATGTCCCATCTGTTTGTGATATTTCATTTAGGCACACCCACAGTATTGGAGAGAGTTGTAGTTTCTGCAAAGACCCTGATCGAACGCTCAACACATCTGGTTGAAACATTCAGTTGTAAACACGCGTTTTAAAGATGAAAGAGGGGTAGAGAATATCATTTATTCTTTCTTTCTTTGCCTCCATAAAGAAAGAGAGAAGGAAGTGATCGAAAGGTGGAATATATGAATGCTCGTTCGTGAAGCATTCTTCCACGTATTTCAAATCTGACTTTGCCTGATACTTTGGCGCTCTGTTTTTCGGGGATTCTCAAGTGACCACCAACAATGCGATCAACAGAAGAGGGGGATGACATTAAAGACCTTTTAATAATCTTCCAACGATCACAATTAGCGTCAGTGGTCCGGGCACAGATCTATCGATGCACACTTCTCACATTGTTCCAGGCGAATTAATCACGGCCATGTTGGGAAAGCAGGGCACCCCAGCGACAGTGACATATCATTGCCCATGTAATTAACGGACATCAAAGCTCCTGCAACAGAGCTTTGCTGACAGCCAAGTGAGACTTGAGACCAATTAATGCAAATTTAATGACTCGCTGAAGTTGGTCGTAGTTATCCATCCAAGGGATTTTTCACGCATGTAGCTTCCTGCTTTTAACTATTATCTCTTTACATTCAGAAAGTGTCACAGCCTACTTCTTTTTTTATTCAATAGATGGCGCTGGTGGTAAATATTCAGCTATTTATCACCAGCGCCATCTACTGAATTCAGAGTACTATGATAAAAACAAAGAAAACATGTAGTTTCCTGCTTTTAACTATTATCTCATTACATTCAGAAAGTGTAACAGTCTACTTCTTTTTTTATTCAATAGATGGCGCTGGCGGTAAATATTCAGCTGTTTATCACCAGCGCCATCTACTGAATTCAGAGTACTATGATAAAAATAAAGAAAACATGTAGCTTCCTGCTTTTAACTAGTATCTCTTTACATTCAGAAAGTGTCACAGTCTACTCCTTTTTTATTCAATAGATGGCGCTGGTGGTAGTCAGCTATTTCTCACCAGCGCCATCTACTGAATACAGAGTACTATGCTAGAAATAAAGAAAACATCTAGCTTCCTGCCTTTAACTATTGTCTTTTTATATTCAGAAAGTGTCACAGTGTGCTTCTTTTTTATTCAATAGATGGCGCTGGCGGTAAATATTCAGCTATTTATCACCACTGCCATCTACTGAATACAGAGCACTATGATAAAAATAAAGAAAACACGTAGCTTTCTGCTTTTAACTATTATCTCTTTACATTCAGAAAGTGTCACAGTCTACTTCTTTTTTATTCAATAGATGGCGCTGGTGGTAGATATTTAGCTATTTATCACCAGCGCCATCTACTGAATGCAGAGTACTATGATAAAAATGAAGCATGTAGCTTCCTACTAACTATTATCTTTTTATATTCAGAAAGTGTCACAGTCTACTTCTTTTTTTATTCAATAGATGGCGCTGGTGGTAAATAGCTGACTATTTACCACCAGCGCCATCTACTAAATACAGAGTACTATGATAAAAATAAGCAAAACATGTAGCTTTCTGCTTTTAATTTTTTTACATTCGAAAGAAAGTGTCACAGCCGTCTCTCTGTTTATTCAATAGATGGCGCTGGTGGCATAGAGTTGGCTATTTCCCTCCAGCACCATCTACTGAATTTATGAAATATCATATAAATGATTATAACTGGAAAATATTACTATAAAATATTTTATAAATAATTGTAGCTCTCATGCATGACTATGGAATATTATATATATATGACTTGTCATACTTGAAGACATGACTATTATATAAATGACTTAAACTGTAAGATATGACTGTAAATATTGTATAATGATTGTAATTATGAGACATGACTATAATTATTGCATAGTGATTGTAATTTTAAGACAGGCTATAAAATATTATATAAATAATTGTAACTGTAGGGCAAGACTACAAAATATTATATAAATGATTGTAATTTAGGGTATGATTATAAAATATTATATAAATGATTGTAATTTAGGGTATGACTATAAAATATTATATAAATAATTGTAATTTAGGATATGACTATAAAATATTATATAAATGATTGTAATTTAAGACATGACTATAAAATATTATATAAATAATTGTAATTTATGGTATGACTATAAAATATTATATAAATGATTGTAATTTAAGACATGACTATAAAATATTATATAAATGACTGTAACTGGAGGCAATGACTTTAATTTTTTTTATAATGATTGTAATTGTAAGACACGACTATGAAATATTATTATATTACTTATTGTAACTCTAAGTCATGATTACAAAATATTGTATAAATGATTGTAATTCTAAGGGCATGACTATGAAATATTATGTAAATGACTGATAGAGTAAGGCATCGCTATAAAATATATATTTATTGTAACTGTAATCTGTGAGTATTAAATATTATATAAATGGTTGTAGTCAGAAGTCATCATGACTAAAGTTTATTATTATGACTATAAATGATTGTAATTAGATAATATTACCAGAATGGAGGACTCACTATAAATTATATTGGCTATATAAACTTTTATTATGCCTATAAAATAAGATTTTATGCCAATAAATTATTATCTTGACGTCATAACTTTTACGTTACCGTGGAGAATGCAAAACTTATCATCAGGGGCGATCAGCTATTCATTATTTCGAACGGTTGGTGAATAAATCCATCGATAAAACGGATCTGATTCGTGCAGACTACAAACATTACTTCACAGATTAATTTCGACCCGATTGAAACATCCCGCGCAGTGAGGGGAAGTGATGAAATGGGGGTTGGGGAAACAGGGGCTTCTTGTGTAGGCCCAAGCGATATCTGCGAGCATAATTTACCAAGACTAACGACCGAAAAATAAATACGCGACAAATATGCAGCAGATCCACTCTGAGGATCTTAATCACTGTCAGCTTGCTATGGAGTGTACATTTCTTTCTGCCACTGCCGCGTGGTGCGTTTCATTATGTCGTTAAGCCCCCCCCCCCCTCCTGCCCGGTCCTCTTTCCGGCAACGCATTCTAGGAAGGAGAAACATCTCCATTAATTCTGTTTACCTAGAAAATTGCCTACACGAGGTCTGGGAATAAATTTCTTCTTCGCGTAGACAATCCCAGGCTCGGACCCAAGAGGCTGCATCAGATAACAATTCCCATCTCCCGCCAGACATTCCGTCAATCCATCAATGTTACCGTAGCTGCGTAACACCCTCCGAACTTTGAATCTTCCGAGGGTCCTCGCCAAGCGAAACAATTTTCTAAAGTAGCGCTTAAAAATTTGAGATGAAATTAAATAAAACTACTCACTGTTAGGTGGGTGTGCCTAATAAATTGGACACTCAGTGTACGTACCTCAGGATGTAGTTGAAGCTAAGTGGTATATCCATGTTTCGAAGCAACTTCGGATTGTAACCAATAATTCGAATTTATTGGATGGAACATGGCGCATTAGAAACAATGTACAGATCGGTGACGTCACTTAATGACGTCATTTAGATATTTTTAGGTGATTGGGCAAAAGTGGTATCCTAAATTAGCCAATCTCCATCTGAATTGAAGATTTTCAATAAATTTCTAATAACGAGCTTTGATTACGAATTTTTTTTTTTTATTTGTGTACATAAAGAGGTGAACGAAAGGACGGACAGACAGAGAGAGCAATGGTGGCTGCCGAATTATGCTAGAATTGGAACATTTTAAAGAAATTGAATGGAAGAAAGAATAATTGTAGGCATTGGGAAGAACACTTTGGCTTCGTGCTTGTTCGTGTCTTTTATGATTTTATGCGTCCGTATGCAAATTCCATTCTTCGTTCGTTAAATTTCGAATCAATGAATTAATCGGCGTGCGTGTGGTGTGGACTAATGTGTCCGAGTGCAGCCCCTAATAGCGAAACTTCAGACATTAGTGAAACGCAGATAGGGTGGTGTAAATGGACGCTTTCGGGAAATGTTTGCGCGCGAATTTCCCTACGAGAAAGCGATAATTAGGCGGCTAATGCGCTTTCTCAAAGCAACCGTCTAATTAGAAAAAGTGGGCCAATTCTGCAATTCCATCTCTCTCTCTGGCTTCTCTTCATGTTTCTCCACCATCCTCTCTCAGTTTTGCTTCTCCCCTTTACATTATCTCTTTCTGTCTTTTATATCTCTCTTTAATTTTGTCTTTTATATCTTTCTCTTTCTTTCCTTCTTTCCTTGCTCTCATTTTTTATATTTCCCTCTTTCTCTATTTGCACTCTTCCTTCCTCTCTCCTCTCCATTCTTTTTTTATTGTCACTGTCTTTCCCTTCTTCTGTTTCTCTCTCATTCTATCTTTTTTTTCATTTTTCATTTCTCAATTCTTTTTTTTTTCACTTTCTCTTCATCGTTTCATTTCGTCTCCACATTCTCTCTTTCTGTGTCATCCTACTCATTTTACTGACTCTCCATCTTTTCCTCTCTCTCCTTTTTTCCTCATTGTATCTTTCTGCATTTCTCTCTTTCCTCCTTTTCTCCCTTCTCTTTCTTTATCTCCACTCTTCATTTTCACATCTACCTTTCTTTATTTCCCTCTTAATACTCCCTCCTCCCTCTTTACGTTTCTCTCTCACTCTCTCTTTTTACAATTTCCATTTTGTATTTCTGTTTTCCACTTTTTTTTTCTTTTCTTCCACTTTCCTTTTCTTATCCACATTCCTCCGTCTTCCTTCACGTTTTTTTTCTCCGTCCTCCTTCACGTTCACTCTCCCCTCCCTCTGTCACTTTTCTTTTCTTCCTGTCTCTTTCTCTCTTCCTTCTTTCTCTCTCTCTCTCTCTCTCTCTCTCTCTCTCTCTCTCTCTCTCATTATGGCTTTATTGCCCTTGGTCCGTAAAGCATATAAACAAACAAACAAACTCTCTCTTTCCATCTTTCTTTTATCCCAACTTTCTTTCTTCTCTTCCTTCTTTCTTTCTCTTTATTCTCACTCTCTTTCAATATGTTTTAGTCCCCTCTTTCTTTCAATCTTCCTTTTCCCTTCTTTCTCCCTCTTTCTTGTCTGTCTTCCAGTCTTCATCTTCTTCCTTGCTCTCTCTTCTTCTTCTCTCTCTTTAAGTTTTCCTTTATCTCTTCCTTCTTTCTTTCAATCTTACTTTTATCCATTATTTCTTTCGCTTTATTCTCTCTTTTTCTTCTCTCGCCTGCAATCTTGTTTTCTTCCTTCTTTTTTTCAATCTTCCTTTTATCCCTTCTTTCGTTCTCTCTCTCTTCTATCCCTATCTCTCTTCCTTTCCTTTCGTCCTTTCTCTCTTGTCTCCCTCTCTCCTTTATTGTTTCTCCCTATTTGTCGATCAATCAATTTTTCTGCCCATCTTTTTCTCTTTCTTCTTCCTCTTTCTTGGCTCAGTTTCCATCTCATTTTCTTCTTTTTCTCTTGTATCTTTCTCTGTTCCATGTATCCCATCTTTCATTCTCGCTTCTATCCCCATCTCTCTTCCTTTTCTTTCATCCTGTCTCTCTTGTCTCTTTCTCTTCTTTGTTCTTTCTCTCTGTCTATTCATCAATGAACATTTTGTCCATCTTTTATGGGAGAATTTTCATCGCTTTGCCCCCAATCAATTTTTTGTTCATTCTCTCTCTCTATCTTTCCCTCCTCTTTGTATTTTTCTCTTTTCTTCTTTTTTCTTCCACTTCCTTCTTCGTCCTTTCTCTTCCTGTATTTCATTACATTCTTCTTTTCGCTCAATCTCTGTCCATCCTTCTTCACCCCTTTTCTCTTCTCTCTCTTTCTGTATTTCCCAATCCTCTCCTTTTCGCTCAATTTCAGTGCCCACTGTTTTTCCCTCCTCTTTCTCTCCCTCTTTGCGTGTTTCCCCCTTTTGTTTTCTTTCGCTTCTCTCTTCGCCCTTCGCTCTCCCTCTCTCGCTTTCTTCCGTTTGTTTTTCTTTCTGTTCTTCCTCGTGTGGCATTATGCAGAGAGCAGGAAATGGCTGCATGGATGGCCACTGCGCTCTCAGAAGCCATTACCTCACCTGCGTGTAGTTGAGCTGTTCGAGGAGTCGGCTGCGATTTAAGACGGACGCGCTTACCAGTCACGTTCTCCGCCTGGCCACGTGACTGTACGGAGTGCCCATTCCGACACCATTACTCGGCCATGCACTCCGATAATCTCGTGCGGCTTATTCCTCCTTTGTCCTCTCGCGATTGTGCACACCCTCCCTCTTGCCAAGAATCACGTAAAGAGGCAGCGCCCGTTCCGGCGAAATGGATCAAAGGAAGCTTTGTAAACAGTAAACGCGTCCCTCGGAGTGGGGGGGGGGGACAGCGGGGGAAGTCGCAATTTCATTGCCCCGAAAACGAGCTAATTAGATTCTCCGAAGGTGATTGCCAACAGATAAAAACCGTGTCGCAACTGGACTGGTAATGCGAAATACTGCGATGGATTTGAATGCATTATGGGATAGCAAACGGCATCTTTCTCGATATTGACAATTCCACCTGCAGGTGGCAGCACAGGTGCGCAACGCCGATTAAGCTAATTGCTTCACTAACAGATCATTAAGAAAACAGACGAGATAATATTCGTGTATCTGACATAAGAAACAGCGCCATCTAACAGTAGCTTGGTGAATTCCCCAGAGTGGGGTTAAGAGGGAGGGTCCGAAACCCCGCGTTATTTTCTTACGTTTTGCCTATTATTGGCATAAAATTGCGTGAAAATGAGGCGCCATTTTATGCAACCCGATAATTCGGAAACTCGTTTATCCGTGGAGGAGGGTAAAGCGATGGATTTGTACTAGTGCTGGTGTTAGGGTTAGGCAACCCAGGCGATTCTACCAGTCTGCCATCAAAGTGCGATTCCAAAGTGAGGTATACCCGGTAACGGTTTTCGTTTCAGACGCATTTTCTGGAGCGCCGGCCCTTTCTCCACCAGCATCGCACGCATCAGCTGCGAGGTGTAGAACTTATTGGCATTGTACATCAAAGACTTTTTCTAAGCAGTTGTATTCCACTGCAATCATCGAACATTGACTTTCTTCCTCACCAGAGAGACTCCACTAGGCATCGTTCTCATCAGGCCATCAGCACCCCTATCGGCGCTTTCTTCTTCTTTTTTGCCACCTCCCTTGTGGTCGTGTGCCGGTGCTGCTTGTCTCTGTCAGCAATTTCCCGATGCATTTAACGGTTCGATAATTTTAAAGTTTTCACGAAGAGTTTGTGCTTTTTGAAGCACTACAGGTCCGGAGGCCAGGAAAGGGGATCCCATCTCCACTCTTTAATCCTGGTGGCTTCGGTTGTGCTCCTTTTCATATTCTCCTACAAATTTTTGGGAAGCTACAAAATTCAGACTCTTTCTGGCGTTCATTCTCACAATTGTATCGCTTGGACAGCTAATCCATACGTTTCAACTGCACTTGTCTAAACTTTCTACATTTCTGCACAACGTGCTTTTTCTTTTTCATTTTTTCACTTTTCAACAGCCTCCTCCGTTGGTCTGCCCGTTTGTCTATCTCTCTGACTCACTCCATTTTTCTTTCGCAATATTTATTCTGTTGTTCGCTCTCTCTCTTTACTTCACCCACTTTTTTTCTATTTCTCTGTTTTTCTGCTTTCTTCTATTTCACTTTTTTCCGCCATTTTTCTCTCTTTTCCTCCTTTCTTTTCTTCTTTTTTCTTTCTTTCTAATCCTGCCTCTTTCTCTCTTTCCTTATATTTCTCCATCTTCTCTTTTCTTCTATTTTTCTCTCTATCTTCTCCCTTTCTGTTTCTTTCTGTTTCTGTCTCTTTCCTTCTATTTCTCTTTCTATCTTCGATTTCATTTTCTCTCTTATCTTCGATTTCTTTTTCTCTCTTATCTTCGATTTCTTTTTCTCTCTTATCTTCTCTTTCTCTTTCTTTCTCTCTTTTTTCCTTTTCTTCTATTTAACTCTTTTCCCTTTTCTTCTATTTCACTCTCTTTCTTCCATTTTTCTCTCTTTTCCTATTTTCTTCTATCTGTCTCTCTATCTTCTCCCTTTCTCCTATTTTTCTTCTTCTCTTCCTGCTATTGTCGTCCCCCTCTCGCTCTCTTTAATTTCTTTCTATTACCTTTTCCTTTTATCTTTTTTCTTCCACTTCCCTCTCCGTCCTTTCTCTCCACACCATTATCTTCCTGTATTTCATTACCTTCTTCTTTTCGCTCAATCTCTGTCCCACCATCTTCACCCCTTTTCTCTACTCACTCTATCTTCTCCCTTTCTCTCTTTTCTCCTATTTTTCTTCTTATCTTCCTGCTATTGTCTTCCTCCTCTCGCTCACTTTAATTTCTTTCTATTACCTTTTCCTTCTGTCTCTTTCCTTCTATTTTTTCCTCTCTTAACTTTTCTTTCTTTCTCTTATTTCTGTCTCACTCTAATTTTTTCTTCTATTTCCTTCAGTTTCTCTCATTTTCGCTTTTCTTCAATTTCACTCTTTTTCTTCCATTTTTCTCTCTTTTCCTGTTTTCTTTCATTGTTTTCTCTTTCTCTCTAATTCTGCCTCTTTCTCTCTTTCCTTATACTTCGTCTTTCTCCCTCTTTTCTTCTATTTTTCTCTCTAGCTTCTCCCATTCTCTTCTTCTCTTTTCTCCTATTTCTCTTCTTTTTCTCTTCCTGTTATTTCTTTCCCCCGCTCACTTTCTTTCTTTTACCTTATATGTCTCAGTTCTTCTATTTCTTCCTCTTTCCTTCTGTTTCGGTCTCTTTCCTTCTAATTTTATCTTCTGTCTTCTATATCTCTTTCTCTTATTTGCCTCACTCCAGTATTTTTGTTTCCTTTCATTTCTCTTTTTTTCTGTTGTCAGCTATTTCACTCTGTTCCTTCCATTTTTCTCTCTTCTCCTCCTTTCTTCTATTCTTTTCTCTTCTCCTGCTTTCTTCTATTCTTCTCTCTTCTTCTCCTTTCTTCTATTCTTCTCTCTTCTCCTTTGTTCTATTCTTCTCTCTTCTCCTCCTTTGTTCTATTCTTCTCTCTTCTCCTCCTTTCTTCTATTCTTCTCTCTTTCTAATTCTGTCTCTTGCTGCCTTTCTCTTTCTCTCTTTTCTTCTATTTTTCTCTCTATCTTTTCCTTTTCTCTTTCTTTCTCCTAATTGTCTTTCTCTCGCTCTCGCTCTCTAATTTGTTTCTATTCCTTCTATTTCATTCCTTTTCCTTCCATTTCTTTTTTTTTATTTTTCTCTCTTTTCATTCCTTTTATTCCTTTCTCTTTTACTTCTATTTCAACTTCCGTTCTATTTCTTTGTCTATTTAAAATTATAAAAAGAAAAAAAAATACAACTTTAAATCATCTTTGATCCAAGCACGTGCACGTTAGCCACATACACGAAGGAGAATGCAATAAACTGAATCTTCGAAGGAGCCTCCTTAGTCGAAGATTACGTTTCGTTTGCTTTTTAAATTCCCTTCATTTCGATACCAATTTAATCTGGGGATCCTCCAGGGAGAAGAGAAAAGGAGATGGTCAAAGAGATACAGGAAGTTGTATCTACGCGACCAATAATAAAACTGGGACACTTCACTCTTGCGTGACGTCTTTGCGTAGATCCATTAAGCTTAAAAGTAACAACGCAGCGTTCTCTTTCTCGACAATGCACGCGAGGCGAACCACACTGCGCGTTCCGAGAAGTTGAAACTTCTCCGCGCATCCAAAAACAAAAAGATTTCCATCTCTAAAAATATAACGAAAGATTTAATTATAAAAGCCAATTTCTGCTATTTTCATATTATTGTTTAATCTGATGAAGGACCATCGGGAAAACACCGAAACGTCCCATTAATCAAAATAATATAAATTTTAATTTTGTAATAAATCAAACGAACTTAAGTGGAAATATTAACTAAAAGCAAGTTGGCTCCTAACCAAAAAAATCTATTTTTAGAAACAAAAAAATAAATAAATAAATAAAAGAACGCATTAAAAAATGCTTTCAATTAGCAATTTGTCTTGATGGATAACCGGGAGGGAAAGTCAAATTGCAAATGAAATTACTGGAATCTTTCTTTCTCCTCTATCGTAGGAGAAAATAAATAATTTGATGAAGAAAGGCTCTTTTTCTTTTCTAAAAAGAAATAGTTCTTCATATTTCTTCTCTTTATTGGTTTTTGGTGTTTAAATCATAGGAGTGTTATTAGGAGCTCGAAAAGTCTTTTCAAATTTTATTGCGTTCCATATTTAAAGGAGTTTTCGGTTAATCAGCTTTTGCGTCTGCATTAAACTCAATTTTTTCCCCCTTTTTTTTGCTGTGGAACAAAATAAATAAGAGAGGTATAAGATACGTGACTGATCAAAACTAGCAATCCTTCATCAGAGGAAATAATTTTTATTTCTAAATTTTTTTGCTGAACAAAATAAATAAGAGCGGTATAAAATACGTGACAGATCAAAACAAGCAATCCTTCATCAGAGGAAATACTTTTTATTTCTAAATTTTCAATAAACAAGAAATACTGAAATCTCAAAAGAGAAGGGATACTCTGGAAATCTAATGTAAATAATTTTCCTCCTTTAAATTTCTGCTTTGAATAAAATGGAGAAATGAACTCGAAACGTATATTTTTTTGGCCCAGTACCAATTCCAATATGGTTAAATCACTCAGCCGTTTGCTTAAGAAATTTTATTAGAATAATTTACAGACGTATCTGATGAAGGAATCAACAAACACACCGAAACGTAAAGTTATGTAATAGTTATTACAGGATATTAATTACGATATTAGAATTAGTCATAATTTGTTCTTTTAGGCTCTTTATGATGGGAAAGAAGATAAATTCAGCTGCACAAGGTCCCAGAATACAGTAGGCCCAAAAGGAGGGGGGGGTAGCCCAATCTGCTCTTGGTCTTCTTTTCCCCATTAGGGACTTAATACTTGGCATGTCCAGAACGTCAACAATGAATACTGTCATTCGTCTTCTGCTTAAGGATTTGTATTAGAATAATTTACACAAGTACCTGTTAAAGGATTCCACAAACACATCGAAACGTAATATCTAATAATTATTAGATGATATTAACTACAATATTACAATTAGCCATAAATTGTTCTTTATGTTCCTTATCATGGAAAATAAAAGAAATGCAATGACGATAAATGAAGCGGGGCCCATAAGAACCCCAACATGGGCCTACCGCGAAATTTCTCGGTGTTCGGTAGCCCAATTTGCTCCTGGAATTCTTTTTCCCGTTAGGGAGTGATAACACTTGGCATGTCCAGTACGTCAACAATGAATACTATCACTCCGTCGTCTGCTTAAGGGTTTTTATTAGAATAATTCACAGAAGGATCTGATGAAGGAATGAACAAATAGACCGAAACGTAGGGTTATCTAAAAATTATTAGAGGATATTAATCGCGATATTAGAATTAGTCAAAAATTGTTCTTTTAGGTTATTTATCATGGAAAAGAAGATAAAGACAGCTGCACAAGATCCTCGAATACAGGAGGGCCCAAAAGTACCCCGGTAGCCCAATTTGCTCCTGGTCTTCTTTTTTTCCATTAGGGATTGATAACGCTTTGCATATCCAGAACGTCAACAATGAATATTATCACTCCATCGTCTGCTTAAGCATTTTTATTAGAATAATTTACAGAAGTATCTGATAAAGGAATCGGCAAATATACTGAAACGTAGGGTTATCTAAAAATTATTAGATGATATTAGAATTAATCATAATTTGTTCTTTTAGGTTCCTTATGGAAAAGAAGATAAATGCAACGACGATAAATGAAGAGGGGCTCATAAAGACCCGAGCATGGGCTTATCGGGAAATTTCTTCGTGTTCTATAGCCCAATCTGCTCCTGATCTCTTTTTTCTCCTTTTTATATGTCCAGAACGTCTGCTTAAGGTTTTTATTAGAATAATTTACAGAAATACCTGATGAAGGAATCAACAAACACATCGAAACGTATTATCCAATAATTATAAGATAATATTAATTACGATATTAGAAATTTGTTCCTTTAGGTTCTTTATCACTGGAAAGAAGATAAATGCGATGAATATAGTGGTAAAAGTCATAAAATAAAAGTAAAATAAAAATAGAGAAAAAAATCCGTCAATTTATTACATATAATGAACGCCGGTTTATTGCGTCAATTATAAAGCCATTAGAGATCAAAGAGAAAGTTATGACAGCAACATGAGAAACTGGTGAGTGACTATGTAAGGGATTTTCTCTAAACATTAGCAAGAAAAACGAGCTCCTTATGTGCCAAAATAATATCATGTAAGGGTACCACAAGGCAGCTGATCGCTATGCGGGCAGGTTGTGCTAAAAAGTGGGCATCAACGCAACTTGCTTAAATGTGGCTACCACCTGCCGCTAATACATCGCACCCCGTCAGCTGACAGTGGCGTTCCTAATGAGCATGACGCACGTGCAACCGCCACTACGATTATTGACGCTTCAAATATTTTTTTTTCCCTCGCCTTCACTCCCCCTACGCCTTCTTTTTCTATCCCGCCCTAACAAGTTGTCGCTGCAAAATTTTCCGAGCAAGATACAAGAAAACAGATAAGATCTCTCAAAGGAGAAGAAAACTCGACATGTTTGGGCTCAGTTTGTAATGAACATTTTGAAAGAAAAAGGATAAAAAAAAAATAAATAAATTGAAAAAAAAAAAAAAATAGTTGGTGTTGTATAAAGTAAGTTTAACAGATGGAAGAGTTTTCAGTCCACTTTACTGGTTTCTTTTCGAATAAAAAAAAAGTTCTCCCGGGGATAGTTGTTGATGAAACTCTCAGTTGGAGTTATTTTAATACAGACAGGAATAAATGTACAGTAGATGAATAATTATTGAAGTTTTGGGGGGAAAGAAATTAAAACGGGTCGAGGTGTGCTTGTTACAGAACTTCGAACTTCTATTCATATTCATGATGTCTACAAATATATGAGTAATTATAAAACAATTATTTAAGCACATCATTAATGACATAACTATTAAGAAATCGTTAATCTAACCGGAAGCTGATTTGAACAGGATAGTAGATGAATGGTATTTTTATTGGTTCAGTTCAGCTTAGCGTACAGTGAATGGATTGCGTCTTCGTTATAATTTTGGTGGTAGAAAATTAGGTGAATATATTAAAAAATGAATGAATAAATATTTCAAACTCCATTTTTTTATGGCGACTCGTGCCAAAACACTCACCTAGAATTTTGCAATTATTCGACATTCATCCGGGTTTTGTTTTTTTTTTTCCATATCTTTAAGCTGATGGTAGATTATGTATAAATATAGTGCAAATGCATCAGGAATACATAGCTATATCTGAATAAATCAGATTATTAATAAAACGGCATCGTTTTAAGTTATATCTCATATTGTGAATACCTTCACAACGAGTTGCCATGATATTGCACTACTTCGAATAAGTAACGCTTCACCTAAGGAGAAGACTAATGTTACTTATTCTCAGATGGATACCACCACCCAGACGGCACCGTTTCAGGGCTATTTGGCCCTTCTTCGGTGGGTGGGTAGGTACCCGAGTGATGCAATGATGGCAAAACAGTTATGAAGTATAACTCCACAATATGAGAGATGCCTGATGGTGTATCATATCTTTAGACTCAAGCGTTTAGGGCATAAGCCTCAAGCTATGAAGGAGTCTAGACTATGTATAAATATAGTGCAAATGCATCAGGAATACATAGCTATATCTGAATAAATCAGATTATTAATAAAACGGCATCGTTTTAAGTTATATCTCATATTGTGAATACCTTCACAACGAGTTGCCATGATATTGCACTACTTCGACTAAGTAACGCTTCACCTAAGGAGAAGATGTTCGTTATTTGTTCGTTATTTGGTTTTTAGGAGCATTAGCAACTAAGGCCATATTGCTCGGGGATATGCGGTGGTCATTCCTTGACCTTTCCGCATACTCCGTATTTGGTGGTGACGGGCTCGAACCCCGGTCTAATCAAGAAGCATGTGCTACGCACTGCTGCTCCTTCCCACCTGGCTACGGAGGCGCCCCTAAGGAGAAGACTAATGTTACTTATTCTCAGATTGATACCACCACCCAGACGGCACCGTTTCAGGGCTATTTGGCCCTTCTTCGGTGGGTGGGTAGGTACCCACCCACCGAAGAATATAACTTAAAACGATGCCGTTTTATTAATAATCTGATTTATTCAGATATAGCTATGTATTCCTGATGCATTTGCACTATATTTATACATAGTCTAGACTCCTTCATAGCTTGAGGCTTATGCCCTAAACGCTTGAGTCTAAAGATATGATACACCATCAGGCATCTCTCATATTGTGGAGTTATACTTCATAACTGTTTTGCCATCATTGCATCACTCGGGTACCTACCCACCCACCGAAGAAGGGCCAAATAGCCCTGAAACGGTGCCGTCTGGGTGGTGGTATCCATCTGAGAATAAGTAACATTAGTCTTCTCCTTAGGTGAAGCGTTACTTATTCGAAGTAGTGCAATATCATGGCAACTCGTTGTGAAGGTATTCACAATATGAGATATAACTTAAAACGATGCCGTTTTATTAATAATCTGATTTATTCAGATATAGCTATGTATTCCTGATGCATTTGCACTATATTTATACATAGTCTAGACTCCTTCATAGCTTGAGGCTTATGCCCTAAACGCTTGAGTCTAAAGATATGATACACCATCAGGCATCTCTCATATTGTGGAGTTATACTTCATAACTGTTTTGCCATCATTGCATCACTCGGGTACCTACCCACCCACCGAAGAAGGGCCAAATAGCCCTGAAACAGTGCTGCTAGGGGGAGCTTGATGATGTCCGGAGTTTCCGAGAATAGGTAACAACAGCCTTCTCCACTGGGGAAGCGTTGCCTATTCGAGGAGTTTATGAGTTTTTGAGTGGTGTGAGTTGAAGGAGTTACTGTCCCTTTCATTCTTCTACACTGTTTCTTTTCCTCTTCCACTCCTACTATAACTTTCCCTCTACCTTTTTTGCTTTTCTAAGTCTAATAGGGACAAGTGGATATTCGAGTAGATATTCACATACATACATCAAATAGCCCTGAAACGGTGCCGTCTGGGTGGTGGTATCCATCTGAGAATAAGTAACATTAGTCTTCTCCTTAGGTGAAGCGTTACTTATTCGAAGTAGTGCAATATCATGGCAACTCGTTGTGAAGGTATTCACAATATGAGATATAACTTAAAACGATGCCGTTTTATTAATAATCTGATTTATTCAGATATAGCTATGTATTCCTGATGCATTTGCACTATATTTATACATAGTCTAGACTCCTTCATAGCTTGAGGCTTATGCCCTAAACGCTTGAGCTGATGGTAGATATAACGATACACAACTTCCTTTGTTTCTGGCCAAAAACATACAAACAAGAGTAAGAGAGACTTTTTTAACCAATGCTATTCGAAATTGACTAAGTCG
Organism: Mastigoproctus giganteus; assembly: GCF_048544385.1. Classification (NCBI taxonomy): domain Eukaryota; kingdom Metazoa; phylum Arthropoda; class Arachnida; order Uropygi; family Thelyphonidae; genus Mastigoproctus; species Mastigoproctus giganteus. The sequence continues at coordinate 10,812,558 of NC_143582.1, forward strand.
CTTTCAGAGAGAGAGAGACAGAGACAGTCAGACAGACAGAATGTGTCAAGAACTGAACTCAGCAACCTCCTAGTATGAAGAGAAGGCAGACATATATATACAGAAAAAAAGGCAGAAATATATATACAGAGAGAGAGAGAGAGAGAGAGAGAGAGAGAGAGAGAGAGAGAGAGAGAGAGAGAGAGAGAGAGAGATCAAAGAAAACAAAGAAAAAAGACAGAAATAGAGAGAGAGAGAGAGAGAGAGAGAGAGAGAGAGAGAGAGAGAGAGAGAGATCAAAGAAAACAAAGAAAAAAGACAGAAATAGAGAGAGAGAGAGAGAGAGAGAGAGAGAGAGAGAGAGAGAGAGATCAAAGAAAACAAAGAAAAAAGACAGAAATAGAGAGAGAGAGAGAAAGAGAGAGAGATGAAAGAAAACAAAAAAGAAATACTGTGCAAGAGAGAGGTGGAAGAAAACAAATAAAAAAGAAATACAGAGAGAGCAATAGAGAGAGAGAGAAATGAAAGAAAACAAAAAAGAAATACTGTGCAAGAGAGAGGTGGAAGAAAAGAAATACAGAGAGAGCGATAGAGAGAGAGAGAGAGAGAGAGAGAGAGCGATAGAGAGAGAGAGAGAGAGAGAGAGAGAGAGAGAGAGAGAGAGAGAGAGAGAGAGAGAGATAGATGAAGAAAAATAAAAGAAATACAGAGAGAAAGAGAGAGAGAGAGAGAGATGGAGGAAAACAAAGTAAAAAAGAACTGCAGAGAGAGAGAGAGATGTAAAAAACAAAGAAAAAAAAAGAAAAAAGAAAAAGAAAGAAATACAGTGATAGAGAGAGAGAGATGGAAGAAAACAAATAAAAAGAGAAAATACAAAGAGAGCGAATGAAAGAGGGGAAAAAGGTGGAAGAAAACAAAGAAAAAAGACAGAAATAGAGAGAGAGAGAGAAAGAGAGAGAGATGAAAGAAAACAAAAAAGAAATACTGTGCCAGAGAGAGATGGAAGAAAACAAATAAAAAAGAAATACAGAGAGAGCAATAGAGAGAGAGAGATATGAAAGAAAACAAAAAAGAAATACTGTGCAAGAGAGAGGTGGAAGAAAAGAAATACAGAGAGAGCGATAGAGAGAGAGAGAGAGAGAGAGAGAGAGAGAGAGAGAGAGAGAGAGATAGATGAAGAAAAATAAAAGAAATACAGAGAGAAAGAGAGAGAGAGAGAGAGAGATGGAGGAAAACAAAGTAAAAAAGAACTGCAGAGAGAGAGAGAGATGTAAAAAACAAAGAAAAAAAAAGAAAAAAGAAAAAGAAAGAAATACAGTGATAGAGAGAGAGAGATGGAAGAAAACAAATAAAAAGAGAAAATACAGAGAGAGCGAATGAAAGAGGGGAAAAAGGTGGAAGAAAACAAAGAATAAAAGAGAAAAGAGAGAAATACAGAGAGAGAGAGGAGGAGAAGGAGAGGTAAGAGAGAGAGAAAGTAACTGATAAAAGAAACAGATGGTAGACAGGAAAACAGATAGAAAAAAACATAAGAAAAAACAGAGAGAGAAAATGAAGCTAAACCAAGGAGAGAGAGAAAAGGGAAAAATAGGAACGAAAACAGAAACAGAAGGGAAAATCTAGAAAGCAGTAAAAGAAATAAAGAGATGTAGAGAGATGGAAAGAAAGAGGACAAGAAAAGAAAGGAAAAAATGAGAGAAAGACAGATCTGCAGAGAGACAAAAGAAAACAACACAGTAGGGAAATCTAGAAAGAAAGAAAGAAAGAGGCATAGGGAGAGAAAATACATGAGAAAAGCAGACAGATAGATAGACAAAAATTGATTGACAGAAAAGGTCTTAGTGTATGACAGAGAGGGAGTGAAACTAGGGCTAAAAGAAGCTGATTGAGATAGGCAGAGAAAGAAAGAGACAACAATAAATAGTGAAAAAGAAGCCGAGACAGAAAAAAGAAAGAATGGTAGAAAAAGAAGGGAAGAGAGAAAAATATAAGGATCAAAAAACAAAAAGAGAAAAATTGAAACAGAGTTAGAGGAAGAAAGAAAAGAAATAGAAGTTAGAAGAATCGAAAGAGAGTAAGAAAGGAATAGAGCTACATAGGAGGAGGAGGGGGAGAAGAGAGACAGAGAGAGATTGAAATAGAAAGACAGACTGAAAGAGACGCAAAGAAAAATGGAAAGATACGCACAAAAAATAAACGAAAAAGAAAAGAAAATCGAACAAAATCTAAAAGAGAGTGGGGCTAATGTGAGCAAAGGGAAATGAGAAAAAAAAAGAAAGAGGAGAGAGAAAGATAGAACAGAGGTGGAAAGAGACAGAGAAAGAGAGAGAGAGAGAGAGAGAGAGAATCATTTGTGGAACTTACTCCTTCTTTATGCGTAGATTTTCTGCTGATGGTGTCATCACAAGTTATTATTGTTATCAGGAACCACCAATAAAAATTAAGCCTTCCCATGTTTCTTGTGGTAAGAGCCGATCATCACCACTTCGAAGCAGGAAATCGATGATGACTCCGCTGGTGTGTCCAAAGATGCTGCATCTTCCCACCGTCAAATGATGAACGACCTCTGTGTCCCCGGGTCTGCTTCTCACTACATTACCCCCCTGATATGAGACACGAGCCAGTTACAACCACCACCAAAAAGCCGTTCGCCGATAATTATATTTCCAGCGCAATACCCTAAACAAACATGGCAGCGAATTATCTCCCGGAGGTAAATAAGCAAAGATGCATTCATTGGTACATCCATGAGGATAATTCTCCTTCTCTAAAGATAGCTTCGAAGCCCGAAAGGTTCGAAGAAAAATCGATTAACGAAAGAGTATTTGGGCCCCCCAGAGAGACGAGCAAAATATTACATCTCACGATGAACTGGAGGGAGCCAAAGTAATGGCAATTCGAGAATCTTCTCAGTATGCAAATCAGCTATGGAATGGTTAAAATCTAAGTGAACTTCTACATTATGTTTCTCAACGGAAATGCAAAATGCGCACGCAAAAGATGGAAAATAAATCGAAGAATTATCAACCACCAATTTACCATGGAGTTCTTTAAAGATTTAATTAATTACCAAACATTATCTCGCGTGATTTAATAATTATATTCAAGTCCACGTTGAAAAACAAAGAAAAAAATATTGCTTGCTAACCTTTTTCGTCTTCTGCTGTTCATATTTGCCTTTCTCTCTCTGTCTCTCTCTCTCTCTCTCTCTCTCTCTCTCTCTGGGATATTTAATTTCAGCCCAACCCAGGAGAATACAAAGTTGGATTGGTTAGTTTTACACAGCAAATTAAATCAAAAGGAAGAGCACTGTAAGATTTTCAAATATGTTGATTAAATTATCTCTCTCTCTCTCTCTCTCTCTCTCTCTCTATTCTGGTTGGCTATCTGAAGAATTTCGTCATAAATATTTTGCGCACGTAAATACAATGGTTGTCAACAAATCTGGTTTTTGCTGAGCACACAGAAATGTTAAAGTTCAATTTAGACAATCTTGACAATAACTATCGACGAGTTTTGAAGTTGTTGTTGTTGTTGTTGTTGTTGGGTTTTAGGAGCATCAGCGACTAAGGCCATGTTGCTCCGTGTACATTGTGATGATTAAATTCTGCTGAAGCATAGGTAAGAACTAGAGGAGATACAAAAAATTTTATGAGATATTAAAACGAAGAAATCCTTATTGAGACCATCCACAGGATATTTAGGCAAAGAAATCCTGCTGGACCTAAGTGAATAAACAGTCATTGGTCCATAAAAAATATGAATCTTTATTCAGTATCTAGTGGGACCACCTTTTGTCCAAATTATGGATACTAATAGAAGTCTGAAGAACTCTAGCTCCAAGTTTCACCATTCTTCCATCGGGATATTTGTCAGCGATGTATTACAGTGGACGGTACTCTGCCAAGGTGCATGGTACAAATCATAAATGTTCTTCGAACCATTTAAATAGAATTTTTCACGGTGGACAGTTTTGCTTTATCTTGAAAGAATCCATCTCAATCCGAGTGAAAATGGTGACGTTGTGTAGTAGGAGTAGATGTCGTAATCGGTGTCTAGTAGGGCCACCTTTTGTCCGGATATAGATTCTTCTAGAAGGCTGAGGGACTCTAGGTCCAGATTTCGCCATTCTTCCATCGGGGTATTTGTCAGCTGTTGTATTATGGGCTGTGGAGAATTGCGAAGCCATACTGCCGTTTGCAATATATCACAGATATTTTCAACTGGATTCAGATATGGAGGGTACGTGGCCAAGATAGATATTGGGCATATTTTTCGAACCAATCAGATAAAATTTTCAAGGCGGACAGTTTTGTTTTGTTCTCTTGAAAGAATCCATTATAATCCAGGTGAAAATGGTGAAGATGGTCTGATACAACAGAAAGATATGTAGCATCAGCCAAAAAAAAAAAAAAAAAAAAACACCCTTCTCATTTCACCCACCCACTCTCTATAAATGCTTGTCCAGTTCTTCCTTGAATTTATTTAAGCTATCAACTTCTACATCGACAGATGGAAGTTTTTTCCAGCATTCAACCACCCGCTGGCTAAAGGCAAAATTCTGCACGTTTATCCTACAACTGCCTTTCCTTAATTTGAATTCATGCCCTCTCAGTCGATTATTCTGGACAAGAGGAAGAATCCCATCAGCATTGAGCATGTTCAAACCATTCAAAGCTTTATACACCTCAATCAGATCACCTCGCCGGTGCCTAGTCACCAGACACTGTAATTTGCAAAACTTAAGCCTTTCTTCGTAAGAGCATCCCTTTGTTCCATTCACTAAACTTGTTGCCCTTCTCTGTACTCGTTCCAGCAGCTCTACATCCTTCTTAAAATGAGGCCTCCAGACCTGTATACAGTACTCAAGGCGTGGCCTGACACAAGGGGATAATCACCTTCTTATCCCTGCTAAAAAACTTCCTGTAGATCATTGACAAGATCCCATGAGCTACTCTTGCAGACCATCTGCACTGCCCAAAAAACTTCATATCTGCCTGCACAATTACCCCTAGATCTTTTTCACTCTCTTCCTCTGTCAGTATAGTACCACAAAGTTGATACGTTACTCTGGGGTTACTGTTTCCCATATGCAGTACTTTACATTTATCAATGTTAAACTTCATTTGCCACCTCTCAGCCCATCTGCTCAACCTTTCCAGATCCTGTTGCAGCAGCATAGTGTCAGTAGTGTCCTTGACAACCCTGCCAACCTTCGTATCGTCTGCAAACTTGGACATTAAGCTTGATATACCATCATCAATATCATTTATAAATACAGAAAACAATAATGGACCCAACACTGAGCCCTGAGGGACTCCACTAATAACATTAGTCCACGATGAGCAGTGTCCATTAATTACCACTCTCTGTCTTCTGCCACTCAACCATCCCTTTATCCATAGCAGCAATTTGCCTCCAATGCCACACTGCTCCAATTTGTGCAGCAGTCTTCCATGTGCAACAGTATCAAAAGCCTTTCTAAGATCCAAGTATATAATATCAAAGCTATTCCCTGCATCCAGTTCTTTTGTGACTGCATCATAGTATCCAATCAAATTGGCCAGACGGGACTTCCCCTTAACAAAACCATGCTATGTCCGAGCTATAACTGAAGTCTTGTCTAAATGAACCTGCAGTGCTTCTTTAACCAGTGCCTCCATTAATTTACCTGGAACAGAAGTTAAACTAACCGGTCTGTAATTACTTGCGTCTCCCTTTGATCCTCCTTTGGGCATTGGGGTCACATTTGCACATTTCCAGTCCGTGGGCACCTCCCCTGAGTCGAAGGAAGCCCATAATTATGGCTAAGAGTTTGCTTACTTCCTTTGCTGCCTCCTTTAATATAACTGAAAAGATCTCATCCACTCCAGGTACCTTTCTTATGTTTATCTTCAACAATTTCTCCCGCACTTTCCTCTCAGTTATTACAAAATCATCTAGCTCACTGCCAGAGTTTACTTCACCTCTGGCATTCCCCTCGCTGAATAGCTCCTCATGTGTGAATGTAGATGCAAAATATTCATTTAATTTGTTATAGCTACCTGAGCAGGATAATCAATAGTTGAACCATCGATATCAAGTGGACCAATCTTCCTCTAATATCTCAACAATAATCTACATTCGATGTCTTGACCAGCACTTCAAGCTCATCAAATTTATTAACTATACTCCTAGCATTGGTGTACATGCAAATATACATGAGACTGTTTCTATTCTTATTTACCCTAACACAGCCCATGTATTTACTCGTTCCACTATGAATCCTAGCAGTCCTGGAAATCTCCATTACCTTGCTTTCCAGGCTGCTGCTCATTCCAATAGAAGCAGTGCAAGAATCACTTTTACCTCTGCCAGTGGCTACTGTTAATCTATTAATCCTTGTATCCCCCCAAACTAGAAGTTTACAGACTCACCAGACTCTGCCTCGATAGCATCAGCAAATATTCTTGCACCCTTTCTATTTAAATGTACCCCATCCCTGTAGAAGCAGTCTCTCCTATTAACAAGCACAGACCAGACTGAAAAAAATTCTACCCCTTGAGCCTTGCACAATCTCTCCAGGGCTGAATTGATCGACAAGGCTCTCACCATATACTATCGTGTCTGGGTAGAATTGCAGACACTTTCAAATTCAACCCTAACTCACGGATTTTTTTGAACATTGTCCTGTACTTGTTTGTCTTGATGCATGAGCGTGACGAGTGTCTTGGGTGTCTTGATGCATGGCTTCATGTGTATCACGCCACCTACCACTGGTTCAAAAAAAAAAGTGTAAATCGAGACTCATCAAACCACATAATCTCTTTTCATCCTCCCACTGGTAAAGGTTACTAATAATGTGTGAATTAGATCTTAGACTGCAAGATGGATTGATATAATTCATCAGAATAATTGAAGCTCTTCTCAAATGAGTGTACTTAACCCTAAGGGCATTTTCTTCCATCTAGCTGCTTCCTCTAACTCATACCTAAGTACTGTTAAATTAACTCAACTTTAAGCACACATTTCAAAGGATTTTTTTAATATTTTTGTAGTGGGGATTCGACTGGGAACCCTTGGAAATATTAGATGGCAAACAAACTACCATTTACATTTCCTCAATTGAAACTCAGTTGTATCCAAAAGATTCCTGAGTGTTTTGGTTTAATTATCTACAATGTTTACATTGCTTAAACCAATATTTTCCTGCTTCCACCAAAGGAAAATAAATACCACCACCACCGGAGGTAAATCCAGGATACTTTTTGGAGAGTTTAACAATTTTGTGTATACTGGAAATTAGATTTATATTTTTCTAAAGATCTTCTGAAGATGAGTGCCCATATTTCGAAAAAAAAACAAATAAAAATAATTAAAGTAAAATGGATGAACATTACTCCTAAAATGTAATTGAGTTCAACCTTATGAAACAAATTTAAATTCGTGCAAACATCTTAAGAACATAACTTCCTGTTTGAAACATCAACTTCCGATTTAAAATGTTTTGGTTTTGACCATGAAGATCGTGTTTGAAAATGAGATATATTCTGTCAATGTTTTGCTGGATGAAAAACACAAATTCTGGGAGAGAAAACCAAGCACACTTCGAGATGGTTGCTGGACCGGTTAACAATTTACTTATCCGATGAAGAAAATAGTTCCAAGGAATCCAATGACTTTCCATAATTGTAAACAAAGTTTAATGAAAAGACATTTCATCCTCTCTCACGAGTCAACCTTCGATGTTAGTTCATCTGAAAGCAGCCGGTTGCTATGGAAACGAAACGCCCACTGGATGACCTGATTAATTTGTTACGAATCAAAAGGATTTCATATTGAATGAACTGCGACTTCTGTTGTCTGAGGTATTTTGATTAGGGACAAGAAGTACCTCTTCATAATTAATTTTTATTATCAACAGTTCAATATTCTGGTATAGACCCTTAGCAGATTCCTCCAGCGTCTCCCTATCCCCTCCTCACACACTTTTGCAGTCGAAGAGTCCGATAAGAAAACCCCTTCCATCCCTCTTTATGGAAAGATAAATCAATAAAAAGAAGCGAAGATTGTCAATGTAATTCGATTTACAGAACACAAAAGGAAACGGTTGATTAAGTTTTCTCTGAAGGACTTGGGAAAAAAAGTAGATGGAGGGGGTTGAACTAAAATTCCTCTTAAATAATTTCAGAATTCATTAGTACTCAAACCATGAAACTATTCTGAAATAAGGTAACGGTGTATCTCTCTTAACCTTTTAAAATTTAGTACACATGTTCAAGCAGGAAATTCAATCTCAAAAGATAGCTTCGATGTGACTCCTAAAATCTATTTGGAGTTCAATAGATTTTGGCAAATTTGAAGAACTTTAAGAAACTTTTTGTAGATTTTACACTGGTGAACAGAAATCATGCACTACCAACCTAGTAACGGGTAGGCACACCTTTCACCCGGATAAGGGCAGCCACACGACAAGGCATTGAGTGCACCACTGTCCATCACATTCCTGGATGGAAGATCTAATGCTTGAACGGACCTTTCCACAGCATCCTAAAGATGCTCCACAGGGTTCATGTCCGGTGAACGGGGAGGCCATTCCATGGTGGTAAAATCTGCGGAATGCTCTTCAAACCCACAGGGAAGAATTCATTTCCCTGTGGGTGGACGATGTCCATAAATGGATGCAGATAGTCTGGAAAGATGGACACGTAACAGGACCGTTCAGAGATGCGTCTAGAGGTCTCAATGTCTGCCAGTTGAACATGCCCCAGACCATTACCAACCGTCCACTTGCCTGAACAGTTCCTTGATGATATGATTTCAGCTATTTTATTGTGATGTCTTTTCTGCTCCCATTTTGATTTAGACGTGTTCACATAGACACAGAACCTTCATTTAACAGCCATGATGAAGCGAAAGACAAAATATTCGGCTTGTTTCAGGAGTTTGAGAGTGATCCCTTGAGTATCTTTAAGAAATTATTAAGAACAGTTTATATCTTATTAACATACAGACAACGTCTGCCCAACCGTGGTTATTCTGATTCTGTCACGCAACCTGTTTCCACATTTTAGTGGTATAAAATCTTTCAACCTGTCATATTTATCGATTATATCCGAACCCAACTTTTCACACTTTGCCTTCTGGGAACTGTAAGAGCAGCTGGACATCGACAAGTACAGCTGGAATGATTTTTTGGACTATGACTCAACAAATAATTGAAGCCATAATGAAAACGTAATGTGATACGCCTACTATTCGGCGTCTGTCATCCATCCAACCAAAACTTGTCCAGAGACCTCAATATTGCACCAAGATCAATCATAATTATGAAATTAAAACTCTTTGATGGCAATGAGTCATCACACCAGGCACGCCTGATAGGAAAAGGCTGGTTATGCTTACTGAAGTATATCGAAACGTTGAAATGACATGTTCTGCCACCTATGAAAAAGAAACAGAAGTAAAAAATAAATTTTCTCTTTGTACTCTTGGACAATGATTCGTTTTCCCCAAAATTCAATGGGGCCGGGTTGCTTTCGCAATGCAATCTACTTGAAACTGGATATCTTTTATACTCCGGTACGACCACATGGTCAGATGAGTTCAAAAGATAAAGAGAATACAAGAAACAGCACCATATTTAGCAGTCTTGGGCTTGAACCCCAATCACTCAAGGGATGTGTCTTTATATATACGCTTGTTGATTACCATCTTGTTAATATACCATCTTGTTGATACATCATCTTGTTGATTCAGGCTCTGCGATTTAATAAATTAAACGATCGTAGAATACTGTCAACGCTTTCATAATGCAATTTACTTATTTCTTCCTGGCATTTAATGTTTCTGCTACAATTAACATAATTAGCAAACAGTAATAATTCACGATTGATTTATTTAGTAAGCTGATAACAAAAAACGAGCCAACACCTTTATGCTCGAACCGAGATCATTTCAATCTTTTTTTTCTCAGAATCCGCCATATTGATTATTAGTATTAGTATTAGTATTAGTATTAGTATTAGTAACGGCCGTATGGTGCAAGAAAGCCTATGGCTTATGCTGCACCAGCCAAAAAAAAAAAAAAAAAAAAAAAAAATCCGAACAAAACAATGATAAAAACAAAAATTAAATAAATAAATAATAATAATTAATAAATAAATAAAAATAATAAAATGAAATTAAAAATTAAATAAAAAGGAAATTAATCCTATCATCCTATGCGCTTCCCTTACCCGAAAGTACTATCCAGATGACCTTTGAATTTCCCCAAACTGTCGGCCTCTACCACCCATGAAGGCAACTTATTCCAGTAATTTATAACTCGCTGGCTAAAATAAAACTTCCTGCAGTCCAATCTAAACATTTCCCCGCGTAACTTGAATTTATGTCCCCTAGTTCTAGCATCATTTATAATCTTGGAAATTTTGTCCTCATTCATTTTACTGATGCCTCTCAGAGCCTTAAACACCTCAATCAAATCTCCTCTAAGGTGTCTAGTTTCCAAACTCTGCAACCCACATATTCGAAGTCTTTCTTCATAAGGACGCCCTTTTGCCGATCTCACCAGGCGAGTTACCCTTCTTTGCACCCTTTCAAGGAGCTCGATGTCTTTCTTTAGGTGCGGTCTCCATACTTGAACACAGTATTCCAAGTGTGGTCTAACATAGGCCTTATATAATGGGATTATCACGTCCCTATCTCTACTTGCAAAAGTTCGATAGATCATCGATAGGACACCATGGGCCTTCCTTGCAACCTGTTTACAATGCTCAGAGAATTTCATGTCTGACCGTATCGTAACACCCAAGTCCCTTTCCTCCAGTACTGGGTTTAGTTGAACTCCACCAAGTGAATAAGTTATTTTGGGATTACTGTTTCCCCGGTGTAATACCTTACACTTTGTTGGATTAAAGCACAGCTGCCATTTTTCTGACCATTCCTGAAGTCTATCTAGGTCTCTCTGAAGAAGCTCAGCTTGACAGTGATCATTAACTACTCTACCAATTTTAACATCATCTGCAAATTTAGACATCACGCCCTCTATCCCTTCATCAATGTCGTTTATGAAAATTAAAAACAACAGTGGTCCTAATACTGATCCTTGGGGAACCCCACTTCTTACATCAACCCAATCTGAGGAATAGCCATTTATCACAACCCTCTGCCTCCTGCCCTGAAGCCATCCTTCTATCCATTTAAGGATTTTCCCAGTAATTCCAACCTGTTCCAGCTTATAAAGCAACCGCTCATGTGGGACTGAGTCAAAAGCTTTGCTGAAATCTAAATAAACAATGTCGAAATTATTCCCTAAATCCAACTCGTGAGTGACCCTTTCGAAATAGCGAACCAGATTTGTTAAACATGATTTTCCCTTTACAAAACCATGCTGAGTATCCTTGAGAATTTCAATTCTATCCAAATGATCCTGAATTCCACCCTTGATCAATGCCTCCATGATTTTCCCTACTACTGAAGTCAGACTGACAGGTCGATAATTTCCAACTTCACTTTTAGAGCCACCCTTATGTATGGGAGATACATTTGCACTTTTCCAATCCAAGGGAATCTCCCCAGAGTCTAGTGATGCTCGCATAACCAGCCTCAGTGGTTCAATGCACTCGCTTGCCGCCTCTCTCAAGATTATAGGGTATATTCCATCAACTCCAGGAGCCTTACTAGTCTGTAGGCTCGAAAGTTTTTTCATTAACTAATCTTGCGAAATTTCAATATCATTAATTACATATTTTTTAACTTCGCTCCCACAATTTCCCATTGCCACAAAAGGCTTTTCATTTGTAAATATCGATGCAAAATAACTGTTGAGTTCATCTGCAACGGCAGCTGGTGTATTTATTACTATCCCCTTTCCCTTACGTAAAGGTCCGATCTGGTTTGTCCTGCTCTTCTTGGCATTTATATATGTGAAGAATTCCTTATCCCCCCTCTTTGCTCTGTTTGCTAGTGATTTCTCATAAACTGCCTTTGCCTGTCGAACCTTTTCTGTGGCTTTATTACACATCACCTTGTAGCTGTTATAGGCTTCAGTACTTTTTATTGCTCTGTAACGTTTCCATGCCACCTTTTTCTGCTCAAGTAATGTGGCAACTTCACTATTCATCCAACTTGGAACCCTTCTCGTGGAGTATTTTTTTAATGGTATATACGCATTCAAGGCATCTGTGATTAATGTTTTAAAAGCGTACCACAGTTCAAATGTATTCATTCTCTGCGCGATATCTACCCAGTTAATAGAGGCCATGTAGTACCTTAAGGCATCGTAATTTCCTTTTCTGAAATTAAAACCCATTCCTTTGCCTTTTACTTCTGCTACCTCTCTCGTCATCATCCACCGTAGAACTCCGTGATCACTTCCTGCTACTGGTTCCTCTACTGTCAGCCCTGTTATGTCATCTGATTCATGTGTGATGATGAGGTCTAGGATATTCTTTTCTCTAGTATTTTCCCTGACATGTTGATACAAATAACAGTCATCTAGTTGATTTAAAAATTTTGTTCCCCATGTCGAGTTTCCTTCCCATTTACTCCAATCAATTAGAGGCAAATTGAAATCACCCATAATAAGGCATTGACGCTTACTTGCCCATTCCATTTGCATGTAGAGGCTTTTGTCATAATCTTCACAATCACCTGGTCTGTAGATTACGCCTACTCGCATTGTACCTTTGTTTCCAACTATCCCACACCATACAGACTCTATACTAGCATGTGAAATGTCTGAATCTGGGAAAGCTATCGTCGCACTCAGGCTGCTTCTGATAAGAAGCATTACCCCACCACCCCTTCTATCTACCCTATATTTCCTAAATACATTATACAAGCCGTACTGAAACTCATCATCCCCAATTTCCGGGTGGCACCACGTCTCCGTAAGCCCTATTATTATGTCCGCGTTACTTGTTTTAACCAGCAGTTCGAATTCGCTCATTTTATTGACGACACTTCTAACGTTACTGTATAAACAATTAAGATTTACTGTTCTTGTATATTTAACAACCCTAACACAACCCTTGAAGTTTTTTAGGCTCTCTTCCCTGATATTAGCTACCTGCTCACGTGAAACGTCTTTGCCCCCAGAACATCTAGATAATACGTCCAGTTGGGGTAACAGATAAGAACTCTTAAGGTATGTGCAAGAGTTACATTGACCAATATTATCAGATAAACGCGTGTCAGTATTATCCACATCCCCCCTAACTAGCAGTTTCCCTGAGCCTTTAAGGTATCCTCAATAATACTGGCAAAAACTTTTGCACCACCTTTGTTTAAGTGTATCCCGTCTCTACAAAACAAATTCCTTCTACCTAAACATTATTCATTATAGTAGCTAAAATATATGGATAGCTAATGTGATATGTATGAAAAAAAGAAGAAATAATAATACCTGATTTCTATTGGTCCGATTTTAATGAAATTCGGGATGTCTCGATAAATCTTTGTTAAAGAGATTAATACAAAATGTCATGAAAATGTACTCAGAGGAAGTTGAGTTATTACATGCGGACGGACGGACGTGGAGATGAAAACTTTCACAAATATCAATATAATCGATAATATTTTATTCACATGAATCTTGTTATTAGTTTGTAGAGGAAATAAATATTTCTAGCGTTCACCACAGTTCTGAATTCTCTTTGAAAACCTTTTGGACAATCAATACCACATTAAAAAAATATCTCCATCTTAATAGAGCGAAGAATTCCATCCCACATATGTCAACTACGCGGATGCAATATTACCTGCACATCCACTAATGTGTCACAGTAAGCCACCCTGCCATCATTCCAATAGAAGATTTCCAGTGAGTGAAAGAAAAGTCAATTTTCGCTCGCTTCTGCAAAATAGGAGCAAAATCCCTTTCTCCAAAGATGCAGATGCAGCATCCATCTTTATTGTACAAGTTGCTGGATAAACTAGAATCTTAGCAACTGAATGCATCCTCCTCCTAGATAATTGATTTATGGTTCCAAAAGTAGACTCTGGTAGGTGGCTCCTCTTTTAAACTGTTAGCGATCGAAGAATCTCGAGGTGACCTTTAAGAAGAGTCGACTTCGTTTTAAAATCTTCGTGCGGTAACTCCAAAATATCCTCCAAAAAAAATTTCGCAGTTAAAGTTTATTTAATAGTACACTGGTTAAAAAAAAAAAAATTCACACTCCATTTTCGTGCAATCTAGGTCATCTGTGGCTGAGTTGGAGATTAACCCACTTCAAGGGATTCTCACCCAACACGAGTTTAAGGAATGAAATAAATTACACCTGTCACGCAGCTGTTTCTGGAGCATATCTTCCCAAGATTTCTCCTCATAATGGCTGTCTCATTTGGCCACAAGGAACGCGATGGAGTTTAACTTCCTCCCACCACCCCACTCTGCATCAGGAATATTTAAATCTTTGCTGTGCATCGTTAAATTTCTGAGTACCCAAGTCATCATGATTTTAGAAATATGTATACAAGGGACGGGCCATCTTAATTGCTGTTGAAATCAAGACAAACTTTATGGCAAAACGCTTTAAGGGTATTTACTTTAACGAAAGATTTGTCTCTGATATTTTCTCCACCAATGGAGGGGGAAAGACATGAGCGCCATCTATCGTGAATAATTAATAGTTGATTTTATTAAAGTTAAGGCGGAAATTATCGCTTTATGGTATATATTGTCCTTTCTCATGAGTACACTGAGTGGAAATATTAATGGAATTACTGCTTCTTGAGCCAAAACAAAATTTACGCACTGATCGATATCTAATCAGAAAATGACCTATGTAATTATTTATCTGTGCATTTGTAGTGCGCGGCATTCTCAAGGTGGATAAATACCACTATATCTACATCTAAGAACATGTAGGAAAAGGCCTTTTGCTTTGTGTTTCCACAATGCATGAGGAATATTGTTGCATCCCACAGAGCAGGACTAAAATATTTACAAAATACTAAACTGTTTACAAATATACAAAAAAACGTTACAACAGAACGTCAAATGTTAGACAGTGAAGCACGTGCACGAGATTGGTGAACGTTATGGAGGTAGTTGTCAATAATTGATTGCGTTTCTAGTGACGTAATTGCCTTGCCCTCTTCTCCCATTGGCTCGAATAAATATCACTAGGTGGAAAACTTTTTTAATGTATAGAGAGATATACGTTTTAAAAATTTAATTTCACACAATAGATGGCGCTAAAGGAAGGTAGTGAATTAAAGTTTAAGTTTACATTAAAGGATACTGCGTTGGCTTTTCATTAACAACCCTAACATAATAGCCATCGTGGGTGGCAATGTAGAATTGCAGTCCTCCCACACCAGATGGAAAAGACCTGAGTTCGAGTTAATTGGATGATGAGAGAACTTTTTCCACAACGTGGCTGAGTTAGCTGGTCTCGGGCGAGAGTAGCATGGTTTTTCTCCCAGAAACTATGGTTTTTCATCCAGTAAACAGAAAATCGACCTTAGAACACACAATTACAGACAATATATGGCCTTAATCACTAATGCTCCTAAAACTCCACTACAACAACCGTACTTAGCGAGGCCACCTTTTACCCATAATACAGCCGGTACATGTCTTGACATGGAATCCAGAAGGTTGTGCAGGGTGTCCCAAGCTAGTGCTACCCATGCATTGTGTCCAGTAATGGCCACACATTGTCGGATGGATTGTCGTACCATTGAATGTCCTTTTCCAGTAGGTCCCAAACATAATGAATTGGGTTGATCGTCAAGTGTTGAAACTACGATCTTATATCAGCCGTTTCCAACTTTGATCCTTCACCAGCGTCACAGACTAGATGGCTGAAAATTGCTTGAAATGTAGTGAAAATGTATTAGTAATCAATAACTTTGTCTGAATCCTTCTTAGTGGACAACTTACCTCCAAGGATCTTCCTTAGGGGTCACTTTACCGCCCCTCATCTACATAAATGGTCTGTCATTTATTGTACGTTATTTATTTTTTTTTTAAATAAATAGATTACTTCATTCTTCACTCAGATGAGAGTTTAAAATTTATCCAATAATATCTTAATCTACGTTGTCAAGGTAACGTGAAGTTATTTACTTCAACAGCAAAGAAAATACTGAAAAAAATATGTAAATAACTCTCGGAACATGTTATTGGTTCTTGTCTCAAACTGCAAGCTCTAAAAACACAAAAACAACTCCACTCCTGTCTAAAGTGCGCATTGTATTACATGAGGTACCCCAACTAGGGTCGGCGGTGCCTGAAGTCAATGTTTCTTTATGGATAGATGTTTTTATTCTGTTACCCTCACGCAAGTTGTTACTGCAAGCTTTAGCCGGCTCTAAGACAAAGAGAATTAATTAAGGAGAAAAGAAAAGTAGTAACTTGTACATCACAAATAAATACCATGTATTATTCAAGTAGTTAGAAGTTTTTCGGAGAAAGTATAGTTGGATACGTGAGGTGCTCCTTTGACAAACCATAACGAGAGGTTTCTGACAACCAAATGATATATTTAATATCTAACATACAGTAGGGCACAAAAAAACTGCCATACCTAACAACTGTTAGAAAATAAATAAAAAAGTTTTAATTGTTAATAAATAGTTTTTGTTCTGATGTTCTGAATTCTCTATGATTGAAACTCTAGCCCGAACGAGAGATTTGCCCTTTCGTTAAATTTCAAGTATCCTGTCACAGTCGATAAATATTAATAAATAAAAATATATTTCTTGTTTCCTTACTAAAAATTCAGTAAAGCCCAAAATATTCTCTAGCTACCCTAGAAGCTGAGCCTTAGACATCTGAGGAGTCTAGACTTACCGCGTTCTTATTTCTTAAGCAGTTTCCTTCTCCTACAAAGAATAAGACGTTTAAGATCTAAGCAAGTCAACAATTCTTTTTATGGAAGTGACTTTTCCTTCCTACCGACTTAATGTTTCGTTTGCTTCTTCCGACCAATTTACCTGAATGGACACTGCAAGAAGGTTGTAGAGGGGTCTCTCAGTAGCTAAGAAAAGAAAGTGAAGTGGAAAAAGAAGGCAATTTATCTTTTCTTTCCGTACTATTGATCCAGCAATGTGCAGCTCGAATCAGAAAATACAAGTCCGGTGCATCCCACCCCAGGATTTCGGTTAGTGGCAAAAGCTAACGCTTGGTTTACATCGTAATGGACCCGAAGAGCGTCTAGGATGGTAAATAGCAAATTCCTCACCTTTTATTCGATTGGTTTTCGAAAAAACGATGGATAAGATGGGAGTTAGTACTCCTCCATGAAGCTTTTGTCCAATGAAGATAAATGCATTAGGAGTACCATTAGATTAATTTCAGATGGTTTGATACCTTCATATATACCAGGATCCTTTGATTCGCATCCACCTGCGAATTTTAATGAAATCGAATCAATGTACAGACAATGTTCAGGATTCAATTGTATTCAAGAAAATCTTCATTAACCAGAACATTTTATTAACATAAGAAGGACTCTCAGAAAAAATTCATTAATAAGAAACTGTCAAAAACGTCTTTGATATATTTTGATAGTTTTTTATATTTTTTTCTATTTATCATTTATATTTTTGTCAAATTACAAAAAACAAACCAAAAATTCATGAGTAACAAAAATTCCTCAACAAAAATCCACCAATAAAAGATCCTTAAAATATTTCCTACCAAAAATCAATGAACAAAAAATTCCTTAACAAAAATTCATAAATATAGAAAATTTCTTAAAAAATTCATAATTAAAATAAAACGGATAAAATATTCCTTGTCAAAAATCTATGAATAACAATTTCCAGCCAAAATTTCATGAAAAATAAAATTTCTTTAAAAAATTCATGAATAAAAAATAAAATTTATGAGTAAAAAATAAAATTTCCTTTAAAAATTTTCATTATTAAAATCAATTAAAATTAATCAAGTGAAATTAATAATTTCATGCCTTAACAAAAATTAGGGAAAAAATTAAAATTCCTTTAAATTTTTCATTAATAAAATATTCCTTAAAAATTAATGAAAAAAAAATTTCTTAAAAAAACTCATGAAAAATATCACAGATAATTTACTCAACTCATTGACAAAAACCCATGAAATAAAAATTTCTAACCAAAATTTCATGAAAAAAGAAAATCTCTTAAAAAATTCATGTATTAAAAATAACATAAATTTATGAATAAAAATTAATAAATATTCCTTTAAAAATTTTCATTAATAAAATATTCCTTAAAAAAAATTTAATTCCTTTAAAAATTTTCATTAATAAAATATTCCTTAACAAAAATTTAATTCCTTTAAAAATTTTCATTAATAAAATATTCCTTAACAAAAATTTAATTCCTGTAAAAATTTTCATTAATAAAATATTCCTTAACAAAAATTAAATTCCTATAAAAATTTTCATTAATAAAATATTCCTTAACAAAAATTAATGAAAAAAAATTTCTTAAAATATTCATAAATAAAAAATAATAAAAATTCCTTTAAAAATTTTCATTAAAAAATATTGCTTAAAAATTAATGAAAAGAAAATTTCTTAAAACATCATGAAAACTCCATAGACAAAAAATTCCTCAACAAAGGTCCATAAATAAAAATTTCCTACCAAAAATTCATTAATATAAACTACCTTAACAAAAACTTTATAAATAAAAATTTCTGTAACAAAAATTCATGAATAAAAAAACCTTTAATAGATATTCATGAATATAATATTCTCTAATAAAAATTCATGAAAATTTCTTCAAAAATTCAGGAATAAAAAATCATAGAAAAAAAGTTAACAAAAACGCCATGAATAAAAATTTCATGGATTGTTTGAATAAATATTTTTGGAATGAACAAAAATTCCTAAATAAAACAGTCAACAAAAATTAATGAATAAAAAAATTCCTTATCAAAAATGCACAGATCAATTTTTAGCAAAAATTTATAGATAAAAAATTCATGAATAAAAAATCATAAATAAAGAAATCATGAAAAAATCATAAATAAAGAAATCATGAAAAAATCACGAATTAAAAATCATAAATAAGAGAGTTCGTGAATAAGAGAATTCATGAATAAGGGAATTTATGAATAAAAACCTGGATGCAGCTTAGTATTGTGGGTAAAAGTAGAAGAACTGAAAATACCGTATTTACTGGCATACAGAGTGCAAAATTATTCCATTCCATAGTTGACAGACATGGTGGTGCAATACCCAGATATCTCTTGGTCGCTATAGCGAGTAAGGTAGGTGGAGTATTTGAAATGTTACAATAAGACGGTTCCTATACAAGAAACCGATTTGAAACTATCAAAAATTGGACTAAAATTCAAAGTAAATAACATATAAATTCCGTTATTGAAGTGTTTCTACAAAATATACGAATATGTATTCACGGTTATTTTTCCCTGACATCACATGACATGGAGAGGAAAAAAAACAAACTTGATTTCTGTCATGTCCCATTGGACAATATTTTGAACGGAACAATAGCCACTAAGGTTCGTTGCTTCGAATGTTGTATGTTAGCGAATTAAGACTGCTAGATTTAGCTCCGAAACCATTCTTCCATTGAACATCATTCCAATGCGTGTTCTCTCAGAAGAAAACCCAACAATGGTCGTATTTTATTTTGTTAGAATCGATTTCTCCCGTTCGCTCAAGATAATAGTTTACCACTTATCTGGGAAAATCACTCGACGAAGTGCCATGGCAACAAACAATAACACGTGCGTCTCCCAGGCGACATTCACAACATTCTTCCATTACTCTAGAGCATGATACCTGTGTATTCCCACAAGACAGAATCAAAAGAAATGGAGATCTTCCCTGGAGGATTTGTGTTCTGTGTACAGTTCTCAAATCATTGTCGCTACCATCAAAGAAGAAAATATTCTCTTTCACAAATGTATTCTACCATCCATTGTACAAGCCGACCGGGCTAGCCGAGTGGGTAAAGTACCTGCCCGGCAACCCAAAGGTCGCGGGTTCGATTCCCGCCTCGGGCTTGGATCAAAGTACTGCAAAAACCTTGGGAGGTGCAATATGGCCACAGAAGCCGATGCGCCAATAACTACCAAATCAAAAAAAAAAAAATCATCCATTGTACGTTTTTATCATTCCCCCGTTAAACATACCAGCGAACCAAATTAGCGATTTGAGTTGCCCTCCCCCGCATGCGCAGAAAGATACACTAACGGATATTGTTCCAAAGAATTTTATGTAAGATTATATCTCTTCCAGTGTCTCTCTCTTTCTTAAAAACAAAAAACGCATTTGCAAAATTCCAATTGCAATTTGAATATTTCATCACCACCATCTTTCGCAATATTTTACCTTCAGCACGAGGTATTTTGCCCTCTCTCTGGAGGGGTGTTTATACGTTTCGATCTTACCATATGCAAATCCACCGGTAAAGCTCTACCCAATCCTTGTGATGATATTAAAATCCTATTCGATGACAAAAGCAATCACTCCTTGGAGATGATATGAACCTCGGTCTAGTTCAACAGCGAAAAATAAAAGTATCCAGGCAAAAACAACTCAATCAGTCTCTATGGTTACTTGCGAACGCCAGCGTGCTATATTCGAAGGGTAACACCAGCGTCTGACGTAAAGTATAACCCCCATTTTTCATCCTTCCCTTCTTTTATTATTCGCACTTATTATTTTTACAGGCTTTGAATAGTGGGAAATGTCTGATAAAATTTGACAGGGCCCCTGTCATCCCCCTGGCAAAAATATTATTCTCAGCACACCTACGGCGTTCTACGTGTGAAAACATTTCTCTTCTGCACCAATATTTCTTTGTCCTACGAACTTCCCTTCCCTTTCCATTAACCATATCAACTCTATGCCACGTTTTCTCCCTCAGTGACACCGCGTTTCAAAAATCAATATTCTGCCAACTGTTCGGAACTCGGTTGAAGGTTTAGAGGCATTGATAATGCTATTGGCTACACTCATCCACTTCATTGGGCAAGCTTGGAGTCTATGTTTACACTGGTAGCTACAAACTGTCAATGTTAGCTGCTGGCGACTGTTCGGGGAGTAAAAGGGGGGTTCGTAGTAGTACCATCGTCTTCAATTCGTTTATGACTTATAGCGTGTTGCTGCTGCTGCTGCTGTCAACTTCGATTGGATAAAGTTACTTAATTTCGCCTGTTCTGGTCGATCAAACACACCAGTCAACCCATTAAAATTCTGAAAGTTTCCTGACTCCTAATTGTAAGGAAAAGATAGAAGTGTTGGTGATTGAAAATCGAAATTAAAACGGTAAATAAACTTGCAAACTATTGAAGTGGTTTAGTATCTTCTAAGAAGACCTGATGCCGAAAAAATTGCATAATTGAAATTCCGTGGACTGGGTGAAGAGCCCAAGCATTCACAGCGTTGTCTCAGTTTTGGTGGTTAGTCATATTAGGTTGATGTTCTAGTAGGGTTTTTGGACCATCGGTGACTAAGGCCATATTGCTCTGTGAATATTGTTTGTAAATTGGGTGTGTTCTATGGTCAATTTTCTGTTTTATGGATGAAAAACGGTGCTACTCTCGCCTGAGACCGATTAACTCAGTCAAATGGTGAAAACGGTTCATTAGAAACCCTCACGTCATCAACGGGACTGGAACTTAGATCTTTTCCACCTCAGATCTTTCCCAATGGACAGCAAAAGCAGTCTAAAACTTAAATAAACATGCTTAAAATGGATAGATCTTTAGTATTTTTCTTTAAAAAATTAAAATGTTTAAAATTTTCAGCAGCTGATTCAGCAGAATGGGTACAAAAGCAATATTACGTGTGGCCAGTTTAACCTAATCTGCTAACCAATGAAGACATTGCACACTAAATCCATATACTGTAATATGCCATAAGTCCTGGTACTATACTCATACCAAACCCCCTCCAACGATTCAATTTTTAATGTTTAAATTGCATGCATTGAACATTGAATTTTCAGATCGCTGGATGAAAAATCTAAGAGGAAAGTCCTATCTATGTAGATGCAAATCTGTTTCTTCTGCTGTTTAGGACAAACATGGCTATAATATCTATAGCATAGATTTGTGTTAGATTTGCACTCTAAGTACTGCGATGCCCAATATTTCATCGATATCTTTATATACAGTAAGTTGTAAACGATTTCTTTAAAGTAGTTGTTTTCAAAAGCTTGAAAAATCTTTCAAAACTCCATCTTGATCTACATAACATTCCTAAAAACAATCTCAAAATGAAGATTTGCATCCAAATAGGGAATTATAATCTTGTTCGTCATCAGTTAATTAGCAATAGTTTAGGTGTTACAGACCAGGGATCTCATATGGCCATGAAATATTAATACAAAGTCTTCATTCATCAATATTAAAGATGAGATCATTATTAAAATTTCAATTAAACATTTGCGTGAGACGCATTGGCATGTGTTCCTGAAATTGAAAATCCTTTTGCTGTTTGAAGTGGTAATCCCATCTGTTTCGAAACAGATATTATCTCTCCCACGCCCATAATAGTGATAATCCTGAAATTGGAGAAAGCCCTCATCGTAAAGATAGTAGCGATGTACATAAAATGAGTTACATCGATTTATCCAGCGCTCTGACTCCTGCGATAAAATTCTCCTTAGATCAAATAACCCAGACTGACAACAATAGTCTTGGCTGTCGTCAAAAGAAAATCAATCATGCTACCCGACATGACCATGCCATACTTTAAACTCTGTACCCACTGCCATGGTAACCATTTTTCCCAAATCGTTTGAATGAAAAAGAAATCTTTCCTCCCACCCCAACGTCAGGGTAACTTGATTGGATATCATATATCGGTGTGAGATGGGAGGTAAGAAGAGAGAGAAAAAACGCTGCTTTTCCTTAGAAACACATTTGAAATGTCAATGTCCCTAGATCTGCAATTCTGATGTCGCTTAACAAATAGACCTTTTTAACTGGAAAGCAGTTTAACTCTAAAAAAAAAAAAAAAGTATATTCCATCGTTAATGGGCGCCATTGTCACTCAATGGTTTTCAATGCTATAAAAATAAGTATAAGTCTTTTTATAACAATTCCAAAAATGCAGGTTGCAATTACCTATTTTTGTTTAACTTCATCTTAGAAGCATGTTAAACAAGTAAACTTTAACTTTTTTGAATCGCCTGTACTAGAGTTTAAAGAGACAAATTTTAAGAGAGAATTTATGGACCGGAACCAGGTCCATAAATTGTCTTCCCAGGTCCATAAGTCAAAAGTTCCCTGGTTCTGAAGGACCCAGGGAACTTTTGACTTAAACCGCCTTCCAGGAGTTGTTGCTATTATGCCTCCTGGCAAAGGCATAATAACAATAAAGGTACATAAAGGGTAAGACCCTAACCAAAAAGTGCAAACTGATTGTAATTTATTCCGTTGTTCTCTGTGCTGTCGAAATCTGGGCATCTGCAGCCCCTACATTTATAAAGGAATCTAAAAACATTAATGGTAGGCACTTTACTCCCATCTTCAAATATGTGTTTTCATTCTTGCTGTACAGGTTATGGGGATTAGAGAATTAAAATTTAGTACCAAATATCACGAAATGATGTCCAATGATTTCAGACGTTCTTTACTACTTCACTCGGATAATCGATAGTACATCTTGTTTCTACTATCGATGTCCAATTTTAAAATGATATACATTAAGTGGCCATTTTATTAGGTACACCTAATAGCAAGTAGCCTTCAGAACAGCATGGATTCGTTGTGGTCTAGACTCAACAACGCCTATAAAGCGTGTCACAGGCATGCTGGACCATGTTTATTCAACCAGTGGCTGCTCAGTGCGTTGATAACAGTGAACTTCGAGTTTTCTGATCTTTAATGTAATCTTTAGTGTCTCCATTTTTATTCTGGGTCAGCAAAAGAAATTCATGACTGCATCTTAGGTCAGATTAACTTTCATTTTTGCTTTTAACAGCTCTTCACGAAAATGTAACATAAATTGAGTATTAGTAAGTAAAAGGGGGGAAAAGAGAAAAGAAATCGGTATCTAACAGGATGATTAAGAGCTTTAATACCAAGTACCTTTTAAAGCTCCTTAACTTCTGGAAAGCACATTAAGAGGTTTTGTGACCTCTATTGTTTTAAGAATGTCCTCTGATTATCTAGAGAAACCGACGATGGGGAAAATACTAGTAATCCTTTAAGAAATTCATTTAGATTTAAAAACACCATTTTTCTCGTCACTGCATTCATAATAAGAGCAGATTACCAGACTTCAATTAGGGACACCCTAATTACGTTAATTGCTGAGAATAATTCTTTAATGAAGTCTTTCGGAAAAACAAGACATTAATCTTAGACGAAGAGCCTTTTCGACCACAAAAAATTGAATATCGTTAGTCACATATTGCGATGTTTAAAATCCCAGGATGCTCTTATTTAAATAACATTAATATGTTTGATAATAGTTGGCATGAACGAATAAAAAACAAATGTTCCCACAAGTCTTTGAATTAAAGAAAATAAGTATACCCGATGGGTTGTTAAAGCATCCAATTTTTGTGGAGCATTTGCCCATACATAACAATGAAACTATTTACTTTCCAGTAATAATTCATTCGGAGTTTTATTGACTTGAAATAGCTGTTATTTTGTTCAGTTACCTCATGAGAATGCTCTTTATTTCCATCACACTCTCTGAAACATATTTATGAAGATATAGCGTGACGCACTACCAACCAATCTATTGTTATGCAGAAAATACATCAAAATGGCTGAGCCAGCTTTTAAACAGAGAGGAAGTCGAAGTACATCACAAAAAGGATTTGCTTAATGGCCACTTTTGTAACTCAAGTAAATAGATAATAAAAAATAAACAAGAATATTTTTCGATAAGCTAAGTTCCTTATTTCTCCACTTGATGGCACTCCAACTGAATTATTTTCAAAAATCATTGCGAGAATAGATAAACAATCGAGTGCGCCCTCTAGAGACAATCATTAAAAACATTCATTATTTTAAATTTCTAGTTTCATTAAGCATTTCAATTAAATAGGCTCAATTAGATAACTTTAATAATTATTATATTTTAAATTTGCTACTTAATGAGTTAAATAACAATAACTGAGAATATTTTTCAATAAGCCAAATTCCTTATTTATCCACCAGATGGCGATGCAACAGTTGCTTATAATATGCAGAATTATATGTCGTTAAAAATTCTGTTATAAACACCGAATGCCTCCTCTAGAAACATTTGTTAAATGCTTTAAAATATTGTTAAGTTCTAGTTAGTTCTGAAGATTTTTATTAAATAGGCTTACTTTTAATTAGATATCTTTAATTAAAATTATGCAAATATATTCAGTTTTTAAAATTTTATCACTTATAATTTTATAATTTATAATTTATTTTATAATTTTATATTTATTAATTTTTTGGAATTTTTATCATTTTAACTACTTTTTTAATATTTTTCTGTTTATTTTATAATTTTATAATTATTTATTATTTATTTTATTATTATTTTTATATCATTCTTTTCGTTAAATGCTCCAAAATATTGTTAAGTTCTAGTTACTTCTGAAGATTTTTATTAAATAGGCTTATTTTTGTTTATATAACTTTAATTTAAATTATTTATTCAAATATATTCAATTTTTAAATTTTATAACTTATAATTCATAATTTATTTTATAATTTTATAATTATTTATTATTTTTTTGGAATTTTCATTATTTTAATTACTTTTTAATATTTATACTTTATATTTTATAATTATTTATTATTTATTGTTTTATTATTTTTAATTTTTTTTTACTTTACATACATTTTAATTTATTAATATTTATTATTTTTATTTTATATATTTTTGATTATTTTTTATTTTTTTTATTTAACTTGACAATTTATAACTATTGAACGAGATAAAAAAAAGAATTTTTTTTAATGAGCTAAGTTCCTGCTTTGTCCACCAGATGGCGATGCAACACAATTGAATGCGAAAATACTGCTAAAAATAGAGTACACACTCTAGAAACAGTCATTAAACATTAAAATATTTTTAAATTCTACTTAGTTTCGAGGATTTTGATTAAATAGTCTTAGTTTTAATTTGATGACGTTAAAAATATTCAAATTTCAAAATTTATAACTTTAAAATTTTTACTTTAAAAAATAAAGAATATTTTTCGATAGGCCATGTTCCCTATTTATCCACCAGATGGCGGTGCAAAATCAATAAAAACATTAAAATATTCTCAAAATTGCATTTATTTTGATTAAAATTTTAATTAAAATAAGCTTACTTTTAATTAGACAATTTTAATTTTTATATTAAAATTTACAATTTAATTGATGAGATAATAAAACACAGAATGTTTTTTTTGAGAAACGAAGTTCCTTATTTATCCACTAGATGGTGCTGCAACACAATTGTAAAAAACAAAAATTTTCTCAATTTGTATCCACAAAAAGTTTGACACCTGAAGAATGCTAATGCCCTCTGGTGACATCGAAAACTAGTTCAGCGTTTGTAGAATATTAATTTCTTGTTTAATATATTTAAATTTTTCATTTATTAGAATACAAAAAAAAAGGCAGTCAGCGCCCTCTGCTGACAATAATGAAAAAACATCAAAAAATTCGTTTCCTTCATTACCTCCAAAAATATTAATCAAATATCAATCATCGCTTTATGTACTTTAGAAAATTGACAGTAGCGCCCTCAGTGAGCAAATTTTCTCATTTTTTATTGGGTACATTGGGAAAAAAAGCCCTATCCATTTATTTTAACACCATAAAATCTTCCTCTTTTGTATTTTGCGATATTAGACCAAGGTTCATTACCAGAAGCTGGAATGGAATTGAAAACAATTGCAAATGCCTCAATTAATCACTTTAATCCTTTTCTGTCCTCTTTTATCATATTGTCACAAAAATACATTGTCTTTATCATGTCGCTGATCACAAAGCTAAAAATGAAAATACACGATGTCATTGGCCGTGGAAGCAAAATACCGCTGCTCCCTTCTCTCTCTCTGGCTGAATCTGAGCTTTCCATCAAGCGACGGAAATGAAGTCTAGAATGGGTCACATTTGTCCTATTATCACGAGCGTCGACAGAACCATGATTGCTGTATGGTAACAGCCATTAGCGTTGGAGTCATCATTTTGGAATGTTGCAGCGTAGATGGAAAGATTACCCACTTTTTTTCCCTCCTACGCTCCTCTTTGTACGCTAATGTAGATACTTGGACAAAGTGAATTGGACTTAAATCCAAACTCAACGATTTATCTAAATTCAGTCAATATTTGGTGTCAAATTTTTCAACCGAAGAAACAAAGAAAAATAAAATTTAAACGAATTTAAAAGAGCAAATTCTCTCTTATTTCTCCATCATTGGACATCAGGAAGAAAATCTGCAATGTGGTAGTTATGGTAACGTGGCGTAGTTATGGTAACCTAAGGTAGTTATGGCAACCATGTGAAGAAATATTATTGCTTGGATATGTTTATCATTCTCACTTCTTGTTTTCTATTTTTCATTTTTTTTTAATTTTTCAGCAAATAATATGAATTTATCTTAATCTTCTGCTTAACCAGGACATAATTATCGATGATAATGTTTGACTCAACTAAGTTTGTCTGGACTGTAAAAAAAAGAAAAGAATTCTTTTTCCATTAACTATTTCTCTACTCTCTGGATGTTACTTGAGAACAAGACTTGCCACTCTAACGTTCAGACATCACCTAAGTGGTGCGGGCCCATTTAGACTATAAATATTTGATTGTTTTGGTGGCGCTGGACCGGAGAGGGAACGAGAGTTTTCCTCTCTAAGAAGAAATTGTAATCCATTGGAAAGTATCTAATTTTGATGTATGTTAATTTGCGATGTGGATGAGGATATTTGGTGCATTAGGAATAGTGGATATTGAGGGGAGGGGAATGTTTCCCCCTCTGATTGGGGAAAAGTGTGGGTTAAACTTTCATTACAATCGGAGATGGTGGTGGCTCACGGGAGAATTCGTTGTTAAAGCAATAACGGTTGCTGTTTCATTGGAAGATGGTCGTTTCCCCCAGGAGCGTGCATTTGCAGGTGCTTCCAGATTTCCCCAGTGGCCATTTTAATATCAATAGATGGAACGAAGGTGGATTCTGCCAAGATGCTTCGACAGCTGACAACCAGTTAAATGTATGGCGTTTCGATTAGACAAAGAGGGGGAGGGGGAAGGGAGAGAGAGAGAGAGAGAGAGAGAGAGAGAGAGAGAGAGATAAACAGTGAAAGAAAAGAAAGGAAAGGAAGAGAGAGAGAGAGAGAGAAAACAGGAGAGAAACGGGAAGTCAAACAGAGAAAGAGAGAAAAAAAGAGAAAGGAAGAGACAGAAAAATAAACAGAGAAAGAAAGTGAAAAAGATAAAGAGAAACAGAGAAAGACGAAAGAGAGAGAGAGAGAATGCGAAAGAGAAAGAGAAACAGAAACAGAACTAAAGAGAGGGATAAAAAGAGAAACAGAAAAAGACGAAAAAGAGAGATATAGAAAAAGAATGCGAAAGAGAAATAGAACGAAAGGGAGGGATAAAAGAGAGACAGAGGAAAAGAATGGAAGAGAGAAAGAGAGAGAGAGAGAGAGGAAGAAATCGAAAGAGATAAAGAGAAACAGGAAAGCAAGAAAAAGAGAAGAAGCGAAACAGAGAAAGATAAAGGGAGAAACTGAAAAAGTAACGATAAAGAGAGAAAGGAAGAAAGCGAAAGAGACAGAGAGGAAATAAAAACAGAGAAAGATAGCGAAAGAGACAGAAAGGAAAGAAAAACAGAGAAAGATAGCGAGAGGGAGAGAAAAAGAAAGAGAGAAAGAAAGGAGAGAAAGGAAAATAAATAAACAAGCGGAAGAGAGAAGAAAACCGAAAGGGAGAGAAAGAAAGAAAAAAGAAAAAGAAAGCGAAAGAAATGAAAAAGCAAAATAAAGAGGAAAAGCGAAAGGGAGAGTGAGAAAATCAGAGAAAGATTAGGAAAAGGAGAGAGAGAGAGAGAGAGAGAGAGAGAGAGAGAGAGAGAATCAGAGAAAGCGAAAGAGAGAAAGAAAAACAGAAATATAGCGAAAGGGAGAAAAAGAGAAATAATCGGAAGAGGGAGAGAGACAGACAGACAAAGAGACAGAGACACACAGAGAGAGAGAGAGAGAGAGAGACAAAACAGAGAGAGAAAGAGAAATGACAGAGAAAAACAGAGATAGAAAACGAAGGACAGAGAGACAGAGAAATAGAGAAAGAAAATAAAAGAGAGAAGGGTAAGAGAAGCTGAAAACGACAGAGGTACAGAGAAAAAAATAGAAAGAGTGAGAGAAACAAAAAGAGAATGAAATAAAGAGATAAGGAGAAAGAGGAACGGAGAATTCGAGAGATAGAAGGTGAGAGTCAAAGAAAGAACGAAAATGAGGAAGAAAGAGAAGAACGAGAGTGAGGAATGGAGAGAAAGAATAAGAAAGGGATAACGAAAGGAAGGCAGAAAGAAAGAGGTAAAAGAGAAAAAACGAGAACCAAGGGAAAGAAAGAATGAAAGAAAATGAAGAGAGAGAAATAGAAAGCAAGAAAGAAAGATGAAGGAAGAAAAAGAAAGAAACGAAGAGAGATTTATAGAAGTGAAGAAAGAAAGAACGAGAATGATAAAGAGAGAGAGGAAAGGACAGAGAGAAAGAGAAACAGAAGGAACAAATCTCTCTCTCTCTCTCTCTCTCTCTCTCTAAAAATGCTTCTACTCTTAAGCCCTTAAACTTAACGTTTTATTCGCTGAATGGAGAGCGCTCGTTACGCTTAACCGAAGAAACGTCTTCCCGATGTCTTGTTCAAATCTAATTCGGATAGTTTAATAAAAGCTTCGCTTTTCTTTCCATCGGGCTTCTCCTTTTTATTCTGTCAATCACTCCGGAATGGAAATACCGAAGCAGTGACTGAACCTTAAAACAAAAACAGCGAATCAAACTCGCAGAAACAACCCCGACCCCGGCTGAGTGAAAAGGCAAATAAACAAACGATCAAAACGCAATAAAGAATGCAGCGATGGAAATGGATAGAAAGAAGAAACAACAAATAAGACTGAATTTATTGAAATTTCTCTTTAATGCACCACACTTACATCGGATCGAAGTACAAAGAACAAAAAAAGGAACACTTCAATGAAACAGAATAAGGGAAAGAAGTCAGTTTCAAAAGGGTTACCCCCTTTTAAAAGACAGGGGTGGTCTTTAAAGTTTCTTTAGGGCCAGCGTTCTTTACGCAAAATTTGTCTCTTCGTTCCTTCATCACCGACCTCAAATATCCGTGAGATGGAAGCCAAATGGCTTACTTTTGAAACTAAATTGATAGCAAAAGTATTTTTTTTTTTCTTCTGCTCTATTACTCATTCTTTCCGCTCTCTCTCTCTCTCTCTCTCTCTCTCTCTCTCTCTCTGACACTTTTATTAATACGCGTCACTTCTGTACAAAGAGAAATTGAACTGGAGAACGCCCACTTTCTCAGTGTTCTTCCTGATAGTTGCAATAATTTATCATTTTCGAATTCAAACTTTAAATCATGAAAATCTTGAGAAAATTTGTTTTTATTTTGATAACAAACAATTGAAAACTAAGTAGAGGATTAAGAACAAGAATGGAACCATTGAAAAGAAGAAGGGGATTATTGTCGAATTAGAAGAAAAAACAATAGACAATGCATGGGCGAAACAAGTGGCTTTTCATCCAATTCTATTGTTAGAACGTCATAACAATCAAAGGCGTTACACTCAAGAACATCCAACTAAAACTATGTGATCCAACCTTCTTGTCAGTTCAACTTTATTGGCAATGACAACTTTAACGTGTCCTGGAAGATTTCCTACTAATTTCTAATAAAAAGCTAGCATCTACCTCTAAATTTGACCATTCTTCCATCATGATATTTGGCAGTTGCTGTATTATGGTCGACAGAGGACCGTGAAGCTGAACTGCTCTTTCCAACATATCTCAGACATTCTCATTTGGATTCAAATCTGAAGAACCAGACGAAAATCTTGCGAATGTTCCTCAAACACCTTTCTGAAGATTGAAAAGGTCACCTCTTCTCCATGACCACATGGAGATCACAAATCCCTTATACAAGGGATTTGTGATCACTTGTCTTCACTTGTGACCTCTTCTCTTCATGACATCGGTCTTTATCATGTCCTGCCATCTCATTCTTGGTGTGATCACAAATCCCTTATACAAGGGATTTGTGATCACACCAAGCGACCAAAGGACAAAAGACCAAGGGGCAGACCAAGAATGAGATGGCAGGATATGATAAAGACCGATGTCATGAAGAGAAGAGGAGACTGGTGTGATATCGACGATGGAGAGAAGTAAATGGTGACGAGGAACAGCTTCTTACACGTGGAACAGCAAAGCGATGACAGATGATGATGATGTTGACCAAGCGACAACTGCATATTTTATGTTTAATTATCTGTTGACCCCACTTGCAAAATGTTTCTAATTTTTTGACTAATGATCGTATAATTATAACAAAGATGCATTTATATCTTCTTCATGCTGTGGTTGGACAACAAAGGTTGTCCAACCATTTAATAAAGAAGAACGCCACCAAGATAATGGTACCAAAATATGAGAGTTGATTGTTGGGTGTTGATGAAAATTTAATTACTGTTCGATGTTCTTGAACTTCTTAAAAACTTAAACTGGAATTTCTTTATTAACTTAAAAATATAATGAATTTTTCATCCAGATTCTGAATATCTTCAACTTCTGTTCGCTTTAAATCCTTCTTGATTTTAGCAAGTCACGCGAAACCCTCTCAACTGTATCCATCTCTCCATGTTCCTCCGATGTGAATGTTATTTTGTGCCTCTCCTGGGACAAAAATCATCTAGGTACTCCGACCAATAGCAAGGAAATCCCATTATTCGTATGGCAGCGAGTCGGGTGGGCGAAAGGACGACACCCACTTTATGCGTAGGTGGAGGAAAATACCACGCAAATAAAATTTCACCTCCAGAGGAAGGAAATAGCATTTCTCTTTGGGTAAAAGACTGGACGAAAATTGTACTCTCTCTCTCTATTCGATCCAAACTCTTTTAAGTTCATCTATTCCACCAGAAGACGATTTTTTCGACAAACGTCAATGAGAATTTAACAGAGCAAAAGCTGAGAAGAGACAGAGATTCTATCATTTTCATTTCAAGTATTCGATCAATTCACGCTTCTCTAATCTCATTAAATCCATCTAACTTTCTGATTATTCGTAACAAGATTAACCTTTCGTACGTGGTGTACCACTAAGCCTGTTTGATGGCTCTAACCAATCTTGCTCATAGATTAGAGTGGGTGTGGGACCAAGAGATTTAAGTGATTGCTTCATCAGTCTTCATTAGCGAGTTCCATCCTCCTCTGACCGATTCTGTTCAACTGAATGGAACCCAACAGGAAATAACTTCCATTGAATTTGCCACTAAAATTAATAGAACGCCATCTCTATTTAAAATCATTTATTAGAAAAATGTAATTCTTAATATGCTTACTAGATGGCAGCACATACAACCACATTTCATGAGATAAAAGTTTATAAGAGAAATTTGTATTTTGTTGGATCCTGGATCAAAAATCCGGGTAATTTTTGATTGTAATTTTGATATCTGCTGTATGGACTCAATGAGGACATCTTTTAAGAAAGGCTTGCAAAATTATTGAGCACTGCTTAATGAGCAAGCGCCAATTATATGCAGGTGCTGCCATCTAGTGACCAGGAAAAGAATTACAAGCCAATTATATACATGTGCTGCCATCCAGTGACCAGGAAAAGAATTATAAACTTAAATATTGTGTCTGCGGTTAATTTGTTGATAATTTGTTACACATTCCTCGCTAGCTGTTATGAAACTAATTTTAATTTAGATAAAATCAATGGCTTCAATCGAAGCGTTTCCTCCACTTCCCTTCCAAAGCATACTTCCTTCCAGATGATGTCATTCCAGCATGCTTGCAAGATTTCCATTGTTAGGAACGTTAATAATTATGAATAACTTCCTCATGAACAGCCGTCAGCAATCATCAAGATAAGACCTGGCTTGTAGCTCGATAAATTCTATTGTGCTCGTTGATCGTTCATTTCGCAATTAAGGGTGGTTGTGGCACACGTAATTATGGTGTTCACACTCCATTTCTTGAACGGGTGGTCAGATCTTTTAAAGAGCGTTTGTCGAAAAAGGTTTTGTTCTCATTACACGCCCACTTGAACCCCCACTGGGGCGAACGACTTAAAAACAAAACGACTTTCACCTACCCACAGAGGTATTGTCACGTTGCGCAGCTACTTAGGAAGGAGGACAGCAAACAGACAATTTTTGCATTTGTCATTATCTCGTTTCGAGAACACAGCAGGGGCCCGGATATGGCTAAAGACCCGCGTTTTCCTTGAAACTATCAAATGAGGACACGTTTGAAATAAAAACAGTACAGCATTGGCGCTATTAAATAAACATACGATATTTAAGAATTGTTTATGTCTATCGACTGCTTATTAAGGGCACAATCCACTTTTGCACGTTCATGCACTTCTAAAAGGTCTGTAAACATACGAAACATGTAAATGTCTGCACTTCAGCAAATATCTAAATTTTAACGAATATCTATATGTTCGAAAACATACACATCTCGTGCACTCTAATATTTTTTACTATTTCTTACACACTAATATTTATTTCTGTCTCATACAAACTTACAAAAGTATGCTCGTGTCTCCTATGCGCTCAAAACTTTCTGCACGCTTAGATGCTTCAGAACAGCTACTCCTATCTCATATACACTTCAAAATATCTACTCCAGTGACATACACACGTCCAAACATGTATTCCTATCCCATAAATACTCCAAGCATATCCAAGTTCTTAGGGTATGTAGCGCCCGCGTGCCAATCGCTATTTTGCGCCCGGGTGCTAATTTAAAATTTCTTAATATATGTATGTAAATTTCAGGTTTTCAGACACCCCTTGAACGTCGGCGCCCCGGTGCAGTGCCCCCTTGCACCCTCGAGATGGTCCACCTCTGACTCCAAGCATCTATTCTTATCCCACAAATGCTTCCAAAGTTTGGAATTCCACGTAATGCACGATTTTAAACATCCAGTTCTATCTCTCTTCCAAACATCTACTCCTATCTCTCTTCCAAACATCTACTCCTATCTCTCTTCCAAACATCTACTCCTATCTCAAACACTTCCAAACTCCCATATAATACACATTTTCACACATCTACTCCTAGCTCATACTCACTTCCAAATATCTATTCTGTTCCATACACACGTCCAAAAATCTATCCTATTTCATACATACGTCCAAACATCTATCCTATTTCATGCATACGTCCAAAAATCTATCCTATTTCATGCATACGTCCAAACATCTATCCTATTTCATGCATGCGTCCAAAAATCTATCCTATTTCATGCATACGTCCAGAAATCTACTCCTATCTCATACACACGTCCAAACATCTACTCTTATCTCATACACACCTTGAAACATCTCTCCTATTTCATACACATGTCCAAATATCTACTCCTATCTCATACACACGTGTACTCTTGTCTTATACACACGTCTACTCTTGTCTTATACACACGTCCAAACATCTATCCTATTTCATACACACATTCAAACATCTATCCTATTTCATGCATACGCCAAAAATCTAACCTATTTCATACATACATCCAAACATGTATGCTATTTCATGCATGCGTCCAAACATCTATCCTATTTCATACACACATTCAAACATTTATGCTATTTCATGCATGCGTCCAAAAATCTACTCCTGTCTCATACACACGTCCAAAAATCTACTCTTATCTTATACACACGTTGAAACATCTCTCGTATTTCATACACATGTCCAAATATCTACTCCTATCTCAACGCACATATTCGCCTATATAGCACACATTTCGAAAGATTCACTTCTATTTCAGATGCACTTCCAAATCTATTCCTAATCCAAATCTATTCCTATATAATGCACACTTCCAAACATTCACTCCTTTATCGAACGCCTACCAAACATCCACTATTTTATCAAACACCTACCAAACGTCCAAATCTATCTCAAATACATTTCCAATCTACTCGTATCGCATATATACTTTCAGACATCTCTCCCATTTCATACATACTTCTACTCCTACCTAGTCCACACGTATCTCATACACACTTCTAAACATCTCTGCCTACCTTGTACACTAACACACATATTAGCACATAAAATCATGTTCGCCTATGTCGTAGATGTTTATGTGTTCTCATAAACATCTACAACATCCAGACATCTACGCGCACAAACATTTGCGTATTCACGAACATATCTACACACTTTTCCCCAAGCTGTCAGCCTCAAATACCCACGGAGCTAACTAATCCAGCAAGCGTCAATTCTAAACTTACCCGTGGTATTTTCTCAAAAATTCTGATGAAAATACATTTTTTATTTAATTTTTTCACCCACAGTAAACGTCCCTTCCACTTTCTCCAATCAATAAGGGGCAAATTCATACTTGGGCCCGTAGGAGCTCCCATAATCTTCAAAACAGGCCCTGGGTGCCTGTAGCGTACTCCTGCTCTCATTTTACTTTTGCCTCCAAGAAGCATAACCCTTCTATCTTCCCTATCCTTTTCCTAAATACATTGTACATACCACAGAGTCCAAAACTGAATTCAAACTTCATTCTTTCGAGCATGCGCATTGGAAAGGAAGTTTGTGTGTGTCAATTGACACTTTCTGATGAAGACTCCTAAATTCTTAAGTAGAGGGATACTAAATTCAAGGTTTAACTTCCTAGTATTGTACTAAGGGGCGTACGTCTGTCACCACAAGAAAAAAAATTGAAATGAACGCTTGAGTGCGCCTGCGCAAATAACAGATACCCATTCTCCTTAATCGTTTGGTACAATTATAGACAAACGGAATTAGTTGCGTGTGGTAAAAACACAATAGGAATGTCAGGGACCTTCGCAGTACCTGAGAGGCTGATTAAAAAAAAGGCTTTAAACTCGTGACGTCATGCGCACGCATTTGTCGATGATCACTCAAGTGCGAGGGTTTAGTAGAGCTGACAACAGAATCTAGTATCTGTTTGTTTTGGTATCCAGGTCATTTAATTAGGGCCCTGGGGGTGGGGGTATGAACGAGGCTGTATTTGAATCTGTAAGGTTTCGTAGGAGGAAATTTCACTAGCAATTTTTTGGATTGAATACTTCTACGATTGGATGGAAAAGTTGAAGTAATATAGGGGCTGGTTAGGGGATAAACGAGCCCTAATGCAAGGGCAAGTTAGGCAGGCAGCTTGGCGAAAAGTTCCATGAAAGCACTGTAAAATACATCCCACAAAAATGCGATCATTTTATTTATCGTGCGTTAAAAATTCATTATTGAATCTTAGAAGATAGTATTGTGACGTAACAGTGGGCATTTATTGTGACGTAACAGTGACATCTATTGTGACGTAACAGTGGGCATTTATTGTGACGTAACAGTGGCATTTATTGTGACGTAACAGTGGGCATTTATTGTGACGTAACAGTGGGCATTTATTGTGACGTAACAGTGGCATTTATTGTGACGTAACAATCGGCTTTTCATTAGAGGCTTCATACTTGAATCAATAGTCCTCGAAGTAGGATTAGGAAGTTAATAAACATTTCTCTTCGTAAGCATGTTTTTCCAGACCTCTTTATGCGTTTCCTCCTCCCCTGAGTTGATTGAGGAAATAACTTTCCCTTTCCAAAAAGGTCCGAGCGGACCGCGTGACACCTCAGATTTCCTCCTTCCATGGTGTTATTTTCCCCTTGAAAAGACTCGTAAATTTCCAAAATACACACTAGAGGACGCACGAATTGGAGCATGAGATCTATGAACTTACGTCCACCTGCACAGTTGCCAATGCCAATCCCACCCCTGTCCCCCGACATCTATTGTTTGCTTAATCTACAAAATCTCTCTGATAAATGGCGCCGAGGGAGGGAACACCCCATTTCCTTCCTACACAATATAAGTTTTATGGTCCGTATTAGATTTGGCAAGTGTCTCTCTCTCGTTTCAAAGTAGACTTTAAATCAAGCCCCTCAGGGATTCCAACCAAAAACCCCGGAAGAACCAGCCTAATAGAAAAATCACTATTAGATGTCCATGACCCATGACGTCATGGCTTTTTTAAGGTCAGAAGAACAATCTTCAGTGATCAGTTTTAGTTCAAGTTTGCATTTTTGTTTTAATAGATTTTTAATAGCATCTTCTCTGCATGTGTATCTTCATGCTTGGATCCTTACGATCCTTGGATACTTAGGAGGAATAATCCGTTTATTTCAGAAATCAAAGTTCTAAATATAAGTATATAATCTATCATAGGAAGTCAAACACAATTTTCCTCATAATGTTCTGAAACTAAGGGACGATATGAATAGAGGACATTCACACCTCATCACATAAGAGGTATCGATACAGCTTTTTAAGCATTTATGAAAACAAAAGGTTTTGGAATCTCTAAGTTAATTGCGATATGCTTGGAGTTCCTCCAAGGCTTCAATATAAGAAACGCTATAAATTGAGGTGTTTTTTTTTAAGGTTAGAAGTCATGGTGATCCCCAAAAGAGATATATCAACTTGCCTAGAAATCGAAGTGTCACTAAAGATAAGCATAGGAGCAGAAGAATCCTTTTTGCGAGGAGATATAAGACAAGACTGAGTTTTAGAAGGATTGAAATCAACTAAGTTGTCTTTGCCCCACTGGAGATCGGAATTTAAGGAATTGGTAGTGGATATTCTAGACGTTGAAGCTGTTTGTGCACGGCAAGGTTTCTCAAAGTGGAAGATGGAATAGAATATGCCATCTTCAGCAAAACTATGGATAGGATTTCCACTCAATGGAAGAAAGTCACTAACTATAAAAAAGAGGAAGAGAGCTGGAGAAAGAACTAAACCTTTGGGAACACCAGCATTAGTGGAGAAGTTAAAAGACAGAGAACCAATTTAAGTCTTAGAAATTTCAACAGCAACACCTTAAGTTTCACCAACCTTTTACATTAAATGTGTCCATAGATGGCTAACATAAGCCAGAATTTCATCAGTGTATTGACTGATTGAGGGAATTCATATTGGCAGTCAATGATCAGATAAAAAGTTTCGAGGTAGTTCAGGATTTGCCGGTTATTGGATTTCTCCGTTGCTTTGGTAAGAGCAATGGGACGATAATTGGTTAAGAGGAATTTGTCATCCTTTTTATGAACTGGCTGGATATGAACAAATTTCCAACCAGAAGGGAAAACACCAGTGGAAAGTGTAAAAAGGAGACACAAAACAGGAGTAAGCTCAGGAGCACAGATTTTGAGAACAAGTGAAGAAATACCATCAGAACGTGGTGCATTCTTAGCATCAAGATTTCTCGAAGTTCTTCTGACATCCTTTTGACGTGTAAGTGGAGAGGAGAAAAAGTTGGGGCCAATAGCTTTGGAAAGAAACAGAACTCTAGATTGCCATGGACACTGAGCAAGTCTTCTACTCTTAGCCTGTTCAAATGATTAATGACTGCTTTACAATTGTTGCGAACTTTGGTGTAGGCAAAAAATCGAACCAATCACAGCCATGATTCAATATACACTTGTGTGGTTTTTCAAATAAAAATCGCTTAAGAAGAACAAACAGTTATTTAAAAATTCTCTTCACCATAATGAGATTAAGCCATTGTATTCTTCATGACAATAATTGTAATAACAAACCACAGTTTAATTGCATGACACGCGCACTTACCACATTCTGTTATTTTCGATATTATTGTCTAGTTGGCCTAAATATGAGCATTCCTCTTTGGTTATATTAATAAAAGTAATCTGCAATGAGCCTCAATTTGTGCGGTCTTCGTTATCATCCCTCTGACAACATGCCAACGCAGATAATATTCTAAGCATCAGTAAGACTACAATGCATCCACCACAAATTGGAACCCAAATAGACCTACTTCATTAGCCAAACTGACATGGCGTGTTCCCCAAGAACAAAAAGACTTCATTATACTTATCAGTCTTCAAAACTCCACCTGATTTTTTTCTTCTTCTTTTTTTGAATAATGAGCAGTCATTTAATGGTCCACACCCATCCTCTAAGCATACGAAAACATCACCACGAATTCCCGATGCTGATCTTTATCAAAAAAACTACTTAACTTGACGAATCTATAGAAATTGTAATCATAGAAATGTCCAATCCATATTCCGGTCGATGCTTTTTCCATCCATGAGGTCAAAGTACCCTAGACAAGGCATTATTTGACAAAGACTGGAAAAATGAAAATTCTCCATTGACATAAACAACCATCACGCATGCGCTAATTCTATAAATATCCACGATGCAAACGTTACCATGGATTGCAACAAAACACAGTTCATTCCATTTATTGTATTTCTGTTTTATGTAAACATTCTCGCACGCTAGGGGGGCGTCTATGAATACAAGTAACCAGAATTGTGACCAACCTTTTATCGATTGTAGTCACAATCTGTTAGATAAAAAAACGTCGAGGAAAGTGTGGAAGAGAGGTCAATGGTTTTGAATTCAAAATCATACAAATACCCCCTAAGGAGATCGGAAAGAAAGAAGAACATAAATAGAAGGCAGCTAATTATATATCTCGACTGGTAATTATTCTGTTTAAGGCAGAAGGAGCGAATGTGCGTTTGTCCGATAGAAGGTCTTAACAAAAGACAGAAGAGGAAATAATTCTTTCGTTTCCAGGCACTCGATTAAGTTAATAATAGCAACTGTACGTGTTGGAGTTAGCAGTGATAGGTGGCTATAAAAAGACCCCCTATCACAACCTAATTGTAATCTGATGTCACGCAATATGATTCATATTCAGTTTCTCCTATAGGAGAATGTTAGGAGATCCTGTTGAACTCTGCAGCATTTCATCAGAATTGGTAATGAATTGGTGACCGTGAATTGGGAATGAGCAGAAGGAAAAAGAAAGTAGGAAGGAGTATTGATACATCATTGATTTATGGATTAATAAACAAGTTTGGTAGACTTCAATCGTTGGTTGCCAGTGACATAATTCTCCCAGAAACCTACTGAGCACTTTCACAAGAATGAAAATTAATATTCCACTGCAAATGTTGTTTGTAATTGACTAAGGATTGTCACTGGCAGTCCAGCCATTAGGAAGCACCATGAACCTTAAATTACAAATGGATATTAGGCGAGATTGAGTCTCTAAAAGCAAGGGTTAATGCCCTAGAGAAAATTCGATTTGAAGGTTCGACAATTATCCAACTGTTTGATTCTATACCGCGCGACGATCTCAAGAGACCGCCCCCAAGACTGCATCTTCAGGGCAGATCCTCTGGCTCCACAGGAAATAGCCTTACTGGGGGAGGGGTGAATGCATCTGTAAGGGAAACCAGAAAAGTATTCTTCAATAATGGTGAGTTAGGTGAAAAACCACCGCCAATCATAAATCACCCGGAAGAAGAAACATTACAAAAATAATTTGTAGATATAGTAGTGCGAGAGTTAAATAAATAAATTATATGAATTCCAATTTTTCGTTAAATCAACCATTACTTATACAGTCACTATCCAAAAAATTAGAAACCTTTATTTAATATCTAGTAAAGCTGTCCCCTAATTACATTTTAAATACGTCGTGGTATGAATTCTACTCGGTGTCTGAGGGATTCTAACTCAAGTATGACCATCCTTCCTTCGGATTATTTGTCAGCTACTGTAGTCTGTAGAGAATTGAGAAGCCGTGTATCGTTTACAACAAATCACAAACGTTCTGAATGAAATACAGATCTGGAGAATTACACGGCAAGGGTACATGTTGGAAATCTTTGGAATGTTCCCTCAACCATTCAGTTACAGTGTTGTCTTCAAAAAATCCACTGATAAAAGGTCCGATAAGAAAGAAAATTATTCAGTGGAGGTGAATTATAAGCGGATTTAGTCTGTACCAACAGAACTCACCCTATACCGTGATAACAACTCCAGCAGCTTTAATGATGGACATGAGACACATCTCATAACTTATCCAGGAATACTGTTTGCCCAATAATGTCTTTGAGAGCTCTTTGATCTTCCAATTTCTGATCACTAAGATGTATTTTTGTAAATTATACATGCATAATCAAACGCAGCAACTAATTAGTAGTGGACAGAAAAGTCATTCTCCCACGACCTTTCCGTGTGAAATAAACAAGATTCTCATCTAGTGTCCCTCAGCACAACAACCCCCCTTGACGAATAGATATGAGGTCCACTTCATTAGAATACTTTCCGGATCTGTTTGTTAATGACCTATTCACTCTGCAACACGAAACAGGCTAATAAATCAGCAAACGTTCGTTATCTTCACAATAGAACGTTGGTAGGAGGGCAACTCATAAATAGGAGTTATCAGGTGACGAGTCCTTTATAAAACTCTTCGGGTCATGACCTAATGAATGCTGAAGGTCCAGTAAGATCAATGTGAAATTCCATCTTTGAAATAGATTTATTCATTTGGACTTAAAAGGTAAGTGGGCTACTATTAGATCTCATAACTTATCCAAAATCAAAAATTATCAATAATAATTGAGTTATGGATCAGCTCACCAATTTCCATGCGAATCTGAGGACGATATTGCAAGAATAGAAACTGATTCTTTAAAGGAAATCAAATATCGAAAGTGAGTGTGGAATTCGTGGCACAAGGAAATAACAGACTTCTTAGATAGAGCTAATGCCACTGCTACAACGTTCTCCAAGGCCAATCCCGTCGTCAACAGGTG
The DNA here is from genome assembly GCF_048544385.1 of Mastigoproctus giganteus. NCBI lineage: Eukaryota > Metazoa > Arthropoda > Arachnida > Uropygi > Thelyphonidae > Mastigoproctus > Mastigoproctus giganteus. The sequence goes on from NC_143582.1 coordinate 10,854,291, forward strand.
ATCTCCATGGCAACTATACTAAGAAAAGGAACAGGAAGTCTACTTTCAGGTGACAGGAAATCGGTTGTTAAAATAGCTCTTAGACGTGTCGATCAAATGATGTCTATCTCCAGGCACGAGGAATTTATATAGACTTGCGTGTAATGGGGAAGATTTGACTTATCAAACCATTCATCGAGCATTATAGATTATCTTAATTAAGATGACTCTCGGTACTACCGGCATGTGCATTCGGGCATTACTGGTGATTGATGAAACATCAGTTGTTGGATATCGATAATATCTGATCAGGAACGATGGCTCGCATAAGTATTTGCAATATAGTGCAAGGAAGCCACAGGCTTTTGCTGCACTGTCAGGAAAAAAAAGAAAAAATAGATTAGAAAACACAAATTATGTGCTTCTCTCCACACTCAGGTAACGATCCAGTTGACTTTTAATTTATTCAAACTGTAAGCCTTAACTACCTGCGAGGGCAAGTTATTTCCACAATCAACGACTGGCGGTCTAAAACTTATGGTCCCTAGTTCTGAAATTCTTATAACTGAAAATTCCACCTTCATTCATTTTACTAATCCCTCTCAAAGCCTTATAAACCTCAATCAGGTCCTCCTGCTGGTTGCTAAGCTCTGTAGCCCACAAAATTGGAGTCTTTTCCCATACAGTCGTCTTGCCGATCTCACTATTCGAGTTTCCCGTCTTCGGACCCTTTCAAGAAGCTCAATGCCTTTTTTCAAATGTGGTCTCCATACTTGAATACAGTTATCCAAATGTGGTCTTACAATTGCCTTGTACAGTGAGATTATTCCTCCTTATCTCTACAGGACAGCGTTCGATAAATCATGGATAGGACACCATGGGCTTTCCTGGCTGCCTGTTTGCGCTTTTCAAAAAACTTAATATCGTAACTACTCCCAGATCCCTTTCTCCCTCCAATGTTTTTTAATTCGCTCCCACCAAGTGTATAATTTATTTGTGGGTTGCTGTTCCCCAAGTGGGTAGAATCTCTGTGGGCTTTTTACACAACGTGGCTGAGTTATTCGATCTTGGGAGAGGTTAGTATGTTTTTTCCTCCCGGAAACTCGGGCTTTTCATCCATCATACAGACAATCCACCGCAGAACACGCGGAATTTATAGACAATATAGAACATTTATAGAACATGTTGCCACACTAGGTGGCAACATGTTCCAGTAGTTGATTTTTCCTGACGACAAATTTTCTTGCATCCACTCTACAATCATCAAGTTTGCTCAACCTATTTAAAGGCTAATTTTTCAAACAGATGTCACAGAACTGTAGCAATGGCAATCTCCATTTAAAACCACTCTGAATTTATCTTTTTATCGACTGGAGTGGAATACCCTCAATATCAGAGTTTACCAACTTACAATGCACTAGCTCCTTTGTGAATATTTACTAATATCGTACCAGATTGGTAAGACAAGATCTTCCCTCAAGAAACCCATATTGTAACTCTTTTATCAAAATATTATCATCATGGTGACTTCTGAAGGCTATCTTTATTCTTGGGGAGGGGTTACATTGCCATAGTTAAAAAATCCACTAAGATTATCTAATTATATAATTCATTAAAATCTACTTATTTAATGTGCAAAGCTAATCCATGAAGATTATCTATTTATCTAAAGCATCGAGCTAATCCAAAATGATCATCTACTTATATAATTCTAAGGAGTATGCAAACTTGGTTATAATAAAAATACCACATACCAAATCCATTAGAATTATCTGATTATATAATCCAGTAAGATTATCTATCCCTCACGGTAGTACAGTTGTTATTATCACCATCTTCCCCACACATGATGGGAAAGACCTGAGTTCGAATCGCGTTGATGATGTGAGGAATTTTTACGGGCTTTTTGAGGACAGGTTTTCAGTCCCCCTACTTGCTTTTATTTTTTTCTGACCTGGGTTTGCTGATGCCTGGGCTTGGGCTTGAGGCTATGGGATTGCTAGCATCCATTAGTCTTTTACTCTACCAGTGGATGCGGGAATTTTTTTAAGGATGATCCGAAATACCACGTACGGGATATTTTAGGGTTCACCACGATCCCAGCTTAGTTGTGGCCCTACTCTTTGTGGTATATCATGGCACTGAGTAGGCTTTAAATGTGATCACGTTCCTGGTGGCAAAGTGGCCAGAATCGGTGTGGAAAAGAAGTAATCTATAAATAATCCACTAAACAACACACACACACACTGCACAAACACGCCATAAAACACACATTTCTGGCCGTTTTACCGATCCCTGTAACATCACAATGTATCACATCGGAGTTCTGGTGTCATCTTGCATAAGATATAGAGATATGTATACATTTAGATCTTCATAAGATTATCTACTTATATAATTCACGAGGATTATCTACTTATATACCGGTAATCCACGAAGATTATCTACTTTAAAAGTAGATATGGATATCTTGGATTATCTACTTACACAATCCACAACAGTAATTACTAAGATTATCTACTTATATAAACCATCACATTAATCCGAAATTATCAAAAATTATCCAAAAAATCCAAGATTATCTTCTTGTATAATTTGGAAGGAGAACATAAGTTTGGTTATAATGAAAATGCCACCAAGCTAATGTACTAACGATATCCCACTTATATAATCTATAAAAAATATCTATAAAAAATATCTATAAAATATCTATTTGTATAATCCATAAAAGTAATTCACTAAGATTATCTACTTACATAATCCAATAAGATTATCTGCTTACATAATCCAGTAATATTATCTCTTTATATAATCCACAAAACTAATCCAATTAAAATACCTACTTACATAAACCACAAAACTAATCCAATTAAAATACTTACTTACATAATCCACAAAACTAATCCAATTAAAATACCTACTTACATAATCCACAAAACTAATCCAATTAAAATACTTACTTACATAATCCACAAAACTAATCCAATTAAAATACCTACTTACCAATTAAAATTCAACTACTATCCCATTCAAATATCCACTAAAAAATAATCCAAAAAAGCAATTCACGAAGATTATTTTTTTATCTTCAATAAGATTATATACTTACAAACCCAATAAGATCATCTGTTTATATAATCCAATAAGATTATCTGTTTATATAATATGGTGATATTATCTGTTTATATAATCTGGTAATATTATCTACTTATATAATACAATAAGATTATCTACTTTTATAACCTATAAGATTATCTACTTTTATAACCTATAAGATTATCTGCTTAATAATACAGTAATATTATCTACTTATATAATCTAATGAGATTACCTACTTATATAACCCGCAAAGCTATTACATTATGATTATCTATATATATAACCCGCAAGCCATTCCACTATAATTATCTGCTTATATAATCTAATAAGATTATCTACTAATATAATCCAAGAAGATTATCTATTTATATAATCCAATAATATTATCTACTTATTTAAACCAATAAGATTATCTACTTAATCCAATTATAATCCAATAATATATATATATAATATCGATTAATATAATATTAGATTAGTATAATCCAATAATATAATATTAATAATCCAAGTATATTATGTACTTAATAACTCAATAAGATTATCTACTTATATAATCCACCAATATTATGAAATAATATAATCCACTACTTACATAATCCACTAAGATTATCTATTTATATAATACACTGAGAATTATCTGTTTATATAATCCACTGGGAATTATCTATTTATATAATTGACTAAGATTATTTTAAATCCCCAAAAAGATTATTGTAGAGCATGCAATCTTGGAGCAATAATCCACTGAGAGTGCTCTCATTCATAGTAAAATTTGTTAATATTAAATTATATGATTAATTAAACAGCAAAAACGAAGGAAACAGTAGATGTATCTATGTTTGCAGGGTTATGTACCAATACATTTAATGAATAATTGGTTGAAGTATGGGCGCTCAGTCGGTTTGTGGGGGAACTAAGTTAAACCAGCGTCAACGCTTCGCTGACGTGGGTTGTTTTCATGTTACATTTTTAAAAATGGGTTCGAACCAAAGTTCTGAAGGCGTCTGCTTGCTAGTCATTCAAACTGTAACGTTCTGGCACTTGCAATCCAACGCAAAAGTTGTCTTAGCCATCTCTACAATAAGGACCGACTTCAAATTTAGGATTAGAACCAGAATCTAAAATTTAGGATTTGGGATTAGACCTAGATTAGAAAGGACCACTTACGAATCAAGGGTATTTAAGCACAAATAGGACGAAAGTATTGGAGAATACGCATGATTTGATTAACTTGGATTTAACAGAGTGATCGTGTGGAAAGATAAGACGAAGAGGAATAATGGATGAGAATTGGACCGAAGGTGAATGTAAGCTCGGTTATAATGAAAATGCTATGTATAGTACGAAGTGGACATAAGAATCAGTTGCTAAGCAACCGGTTGACTGGCAACGTGTGCAGCATCAATGGAAAAACGCAAGCCATCTGCGGACAGATAATAATAAACGCTTATTTTAAATGTCGCTCTCCGTTGTTTTGCGTTCTAATTCCGTGATCGGAGCGGGGGCCCGATGCAGTGTCGGTATTATGTTCGCCATGGTCAGCACGTGGCTCAATAGCCGACAATCACAAAGACAATGCAGTCACTATCAAGGACCACTAACCCATTTTTGAGGAGAAGAGCCAATTAGAGAATGACAGGAGCCACCCCGGCTCCACCCACCTATAAGATAAAACGAAGGTTCCAGTGGCGTTTGTCCGTACACATCTCGTGCTGCTTCGAGTGGGAAAACGTGACGGATTATTTTCGAGATCAGCAGGGACTTAAGCTGGACTGCTACAAGACAGGTGGGTGCCCTTCGGTTGCTTTCGGGACTTCGTTCAATTATGAAATAACAAAACGTTTTTAATGAATTTAAGATAGTTTAAGAGTAAAAGTGTAACATTTCTCTGTTTATATTTCTCTCCCTCTTTCTCTCTGTGTTTCACCTTATCTCTCTCTGTACCTCTCTCTCTCTCTCTCTCTCTATCTATCTATCTCTCTCTCTCTCGCTCTGTTTCTATTTCTCTCTCTGTACCTCTCTTTATTGTTTATATTTCTTTCTACATATGTTTCTGTATTTTTCTTACTTTTTTTTCATGATGATAACTATTTCTCTCTCTCTCCCTTTCTTTATCTGTTCCTCTATCTTTTTCTTCTGCCTATCCGTCTTCTTCTCCGCTGCCTTTCCCTTTTATCCCTCTCTCTCTCTCTCTCTCTCTCTCTCTCTCTCTCTCTCTCTCTCTCTCTCTCTCTGTGTGTTTCTGCCTTTCTCTCTGTTCACTCACTATGTGTGCCTCTCGCTCTCTTTCTTTCTCTATGCCTCTCACTTTTTCTCTTTATATTTCTCTCTATATATATTTCTGTCGTTTTCTTACTTTTCTTTCTCTCTTTCTTATATCTCTGTGTTTCTCTATCATTGTGTTTCTATTTCTCTCTCTCTTTCTAAGTTTTTGTCTCTTTCGCTCTCTCTCTCTCTCTCTCTCTCTCTCTCTCTCTCTCTCTGTTTATATTTATACCTTTCTTTTACTTTCTTTCCCTTTCTTATCTCACTTTTTCTTTCTCTTTCTCTCTCTTTCGTTCTATTACTATTTTTTTCTCTCTGTGTTTCTCTCGCTCTGGTTCTATTTCTTTCTCTCTTCGTTTCTATCTGCGATTTTATCTTTCATTCTGTGTTTCATTCACTTTGTCTCTCTCTCTCTCTCTCTCTCTCTCTCTCTCTCTCTCTCTGTGGCTTTCTTTTTCCCTCTGTATCTCTCACTTTTTCTGTTTATATTTCTCTCTCTCTCTATATATATATTTCTGTCGTTTTCTTACTTTTCTTTCTTATATCTCTGTCTTTCTCTATCTTTGTGTTTCTATTTTTCTTTCCCGGTTTCTGTTTCTTTTGCGCTCTCTCTCTCTCTCTCATCTATTTATAGATTTATCTTTCTTTCCCTAATCTATATAATCATTTGCTTTATGTCCCTTTGTCCGGAACGCTCTTTGAACTTGAATAACTCGAAGACTAAACGAGCCTTTGACCTCATTCCTTTTGCAATAGGTTTTATTTAACAGTAAAATTCTGTCATCGCAATCAACAAATCTCAGGGTCACACTTCAAAGCTGGAAGGATGGACAACTTTCTAACGTTGTTGTTGTGAAAGGGTTGAAATGTACTCACCCCGAAGTTCAATACACTTATTGCCTCAACGCTTGTTGGAATCCAAGTGCCAGTGACCAATTGGTTGTGTCTCGGAACCAGATCACCAAAAATGCTGCAATCCAAACGGATATCCCTTTCCCAGTCAATGGCCTGTCTGTCCATGAAGGAGAACACAAAGCCAGAAATCCGAAATGAGTCAATAACTAAGTCTTTTGCACATGAGTCGCAAAATAAATTTTTGCCTGTATTAACTGATAAACTGCTCTTAGTGATCTGTATACTAATATGCAAATCAAAGACGGATGCTTCAAGGCTCAGGAGCCTCCAAAAATAACCGAACCGACATTCAAATCATCACCCAATCAGCTGAGCTAGTTATTTTGACTTGTCACAATCCCACTGAATTTTAATGTCGTCCAAATACTTCAAATACTCAGAGAGTCAATCACCTTACAGATGAACCTAATTTTTCTAATTTAGCAATCAACCAAGTTTTAGTCATGAATCCATGTCACGCCCCTGAACAGACATGCTCCCCTCCAACTGCTGAACAGGCCTGATAGCCGTGAACGATCGATATAAGGATGTCTATAAGATTCTATGACAACAAATCCCATTCTTCCACCAGCGCAGACCTTAGCTTACCAAGTGACCAAGGAATTGACTGTCGTTGGCGACGTACAGGGGACATTCCACATTTATTCAATCGGATTTAAGTCTGTTGATCGTGCTGGCCATGTCAGTCGTTGAATATCTTCCACCAACACGAGAAAACCGCCTCCACCATAAGTGTCCCTTTCTCAGATGGAGGGATGGTACCACATTCCTCGTTGTCTACAGGTGAAATAACGTCTAGAATCTGTTTGTAAGCTAAAACGGGACTCATGAGAGAAGAGAACTGTACCCAATTTTTTCCCACTTCATCGCAAGCTGCACGAGCTACACCACTTTTTCTACGTGCTCTCTTAATTTTGTCGAGCAGTGTATTAATATATCCCTGTTCTCAGAAATCTTTGATCACCTCCTGTGTCTGTTAATGAAGTTCATTTAGTGAAGTTTCTCCATCTCTGGCGGTCCAAGAAATGAAAGAAAAATTGCCCTCAATATTTTGCAAACAAACATCCAGCATATAGAGTACAATGTTATCAAAAAGATCTATAAAATAATTCTATCTTTCTTTCATACACAACGGAATTTTATCTTGATAACTGCAAATGCTAACTAGAGACTTGCTGTTCTATAAGTCTTGGCTGTTATCCAATTCTGAGCTCGCAGTTCAAAGAGGTAGCGGATTTTAGATGGAAAGAACAAGCTATATTAGGGTCTATCCAGTTTTGAACAACCATTGTGTAGAAATCCATTTTTATAGGTCAAACAATTTCGTCAGAACAGCAAAAGAAATGCTATAACGAACTTGGATTGAGTTCATTATAGTAGAATATTAATAGAGGTAATTGGAAAAACAAAAAAGAGAAAAACCCCAATCATTCCAGAATTATAAGGTCTGCTATAACATCATTGATGGAGAAAACTTGCTTTTCCATTTACCGTTACTGTTTTCTTTCAATTTATACATGTGAAGGGGAAAGTTGAACCTCTTATTATTTCCTTCAGAGGTCACCAATTACCGAATACGTAATTTCTCACTCTGAATGATTCAACTGTCCTCTAATTCAATGGACACAAGTGTTAACAAACTCTTTTGATCCTTTCTACATCTTTGATGCCACACGGTTTCACTGAATGGATCCATAAAAATGACAGACAACCACGATGAATGTCTCATACAATTGGAGTTTCGGACATTTTCAGTTCTTCATAAATGAATGTTCACTGTACCAAACCCATGCACTGACATCGAACTCATTTCCATTTAATTGGCTCTAACGTTTTTTAAACGTTAACGTACTCCAGTAGAGGTCCAGTGAAGCGTGTGATGATATTCTTAACCACAATAGAAGTGGTGAAGAATTATACCATTCTTTCAGGTGTACTAATCGAAGCAAAACGGGTGCAACCAAAACTATCTGAAGGGCATCGCTTCTTGTTATGGACGCTTAATGCAGTTGAATGGGCGCTTTGGTCGCCCTGGGCTTTGATTATCTAAGTGCTTGTGATCCTTTTGTAGAACTGAGAGGCATTGAAAGATATTTCGGTATTCGTGGCGTGAAAAAAGGTCCTTAAACTTTATTGGAGCTGGAAAGGTTTCTCTATTATCCAAGCAAACAGGGAAAGTTCACCTGATAATACAAGGATGGATCTTCTGCCGAGATTGTTTAATGGGGTCAAGGTATCTGTAAGTTGTGCCAGACTTATTCATTGATCTCTTTCTTTTAATATGGAAACTTCTTGTTTTCTTAGAAGATCCTAAGGAAAAATGACCTTACTCAATTTAAAGTTACAACTCATAAAGTTATTTTTGTTCAAGATTTTGGCGTTCAAAAAAACGCCAAAAAAAGTGGCGATATTAGCATCCTTCACCAATCTGGTTGGCTTTTTTTCGAATCCTTTCTGGAAACTATACATCCTCGTTCAAATGGCTCCCAGATCTCAACACAATATTCCAAATACAGTTTCGGCTTATATAAGAGGGCGTTTGTAAAGTTCATGCCTGAGCATGAAGGGTTTACTTAGGAGTCTTCTAACACATTACTTTTCAACATAGTCCACTTTGGAGTCAATAGACTTTTTCCACCAATGCTGTAATGCATTAATTCCATCTTTGAAGACACTTTTATCTCGGGCCTTTAGGAATTCATCCACGGAGCAATGATGTTACTGTCAGTTGGAAAATGGACGACAGCCAAGTATTTTTTAAAATTAGGAAATTGTGCAAGTCCGATGATACTAGATCTAGTGAAGGGGATGGTCCAAGATTTGAAAGCCGCATTCATGCAAGGCAGCCATAGCAATGACAGACTTGTGATCAGGTTAGTTATCCTGGTGGAAGGACTAATCTTCTCAGTTTTCCTCAGCGTTATTGTCTCTGATGTTTTCACGCAAACGCCTTACAACATTTGCGTGTAATATGCTTCTGTGACTATCTGCTCTTTCTGAATGCAATCCACTAGCAACTCTCCATCAGCATCCCAAAAATCCAACGCAACCCTGCCAGCAGAAGGAATCGACTTGGCTTTCTTTGGAGGGGGGAAGAGTTTCCGCTGTTTGGAGTGCTTCTCTTGTCTCTGGCTGAAAGTGGTGGACCACGTTCCATCCATGGTCACAAATCGTGACCATGGAACGAACGATGCAAATATTAACTTGACTTGACAACTCTTGTGTATTTTTCAGCTGCTTTCAACAACTTTGGGTACCATCATGTTTGAACCTTTTTTCATAGCGAGAACCTCTGTTAATACGTGTTATTAACAGCTACTAACAAATGTTCTCTCTATGATCTTGTTCTCCCTTAATCTTTTTAATAATCTCTGTTATTAACACGTTCATATGAGATGCCCAAGACGTTGCACTGAACAGTCACTGGTCGGTTACTCAAGACTGGATCACGCACCCTATTATCAACTTCTGGAGTGATATATATTGCAGGTCTTCCACAGAGTAGGCCATCTTCCAAGTTTCCCTTCCTCCTTTAAATTCTGCTACCCACTTCTTAACCATAAAAATAGGAAGGGGCATCAACCCCAAATGATTTGACCACATCCTCATCAATTGCCTTTGGTGTTAGTCCTTTTCTCTCAAATAGTGGATGACTGATTTGGCCCGTCTTTCCTCAATCATACAACTTTGTTGGCTTCAGGATTGGTAATTTTAAAAAAATGGGTTATTGAAACTACATGAAACTTGCTGAATGTAATCAAATATATTTTTGTTTTTCTAACAATTAAGATAAAGAAGGTATTAGCTTTTCAACTGCTACTTTCTGTATTTCAGATATGCTTTGGAAAATGCTGTTGTTTCTTCCATTAATAGGTAAGTAGAAAATATTTATCGAGATATAAGTAACTCAATGTATCAGAGAGACTGATTGTAATAAATAAAACCATTAATGTCTAAAACAGTGAATATTTTAAGTCTATTAATACACTGCTCGACAAAATTAACAGAACACGTAGAAACCGTGGCGCAATTCAAGCAGCTGGCCATGAAGATGGACAACATTTGGTGTGGTGGTGGGGTAGAAGACGATAAAAGATGCTCGAAAACATGGTCACATTAAGATTCTGTAGTAACAAATTTAAGATTCTATGGCAATAAATCCTATTCTTCCACCAGCGCAGACCTTAGTTCACCAAGTGACCAAGGAGTTGGCTGTCAGTGTACAATGCGAAGCCCAAGGGCGTCCAACACATTTTGATTGGATTTATGTCTGATGATCGTGCTGGCCATGGCAGTCCTTGGATACCTTCAGTTTCAAGATATTCCTCCACCACTCTATGTGCAGTGGTGTTGCCTTGTATGAAAAGAAAATCTGGGCCAACCACACCCCTAAAAGGTCGCACATAGGGTTCGAGGATCTGTTCTCGGTACCTCTGGACAGTTACGATACTCCTAACAAAAACATGGAGGGGTGCGGCCGTTAATTATTATACCGCCCCACACTAGAACATCGCCTCCACCATAAGTGTCCCTTTCTCTGGTGTTGGAGGAATGGTACCGCATTCCTCGTTGTCTCCATATGAAACACTAGAATGTTTGTAGGCTGAAACGGGACACATCAGAGAACAGAGCTGTACCGCATTTGCCAGGACTCCAAGTCACATGTTCATGGCACCAGTTTCGATGAGCACTGCATTGGGTTTGGGGTTAATCGGAACAAACCACTGGGTTCCTTGCATACAGTCCACTTGAATTAAGCCTTCTGAACTGAGAGTCCGGTTGGAAGTGTTGCCAAAGGTTCGGTTGGACCTGTGGCCGCAGCAACCTCAAGAGACTGTTGATAACAGGACATTGTAGAGTTTCGTTTTCCTGTTAAAGCCAGATAGCAGTCTGTTCTGGATGATAGAGCTCGGGACCTTGACCAGCTTTCTTGTAATGGTTCCTGTCTCTTTAAATTGTTCTCATTGCTCCAAGATGACACTGCGTGACACATTAAACTAAAGTGCCGCCCTCGCCTATTAATGCCCGTCTTAAAGTGCTCCAACGGCCTGCCATCTCAAAGGATCATGCCCTGCCAACCTGAGTATTGGAGGTGTGGCTGTCCCACTGAGCAAGCCAAAAAACTGGAATGAAGTGATGTGGTCGCAAGCTGTGTTTTTATTGGCATGAATAATTTGCATCATGTGCGGCTCTGTAAGGTGGTAGATCGATTTCTATTGGATATTCAGAATTTGCATGCCACGATGCCTATTGTATCCAATAATCACCTTCGATGACACTTTTCACAATAAAATATTCATGGAAAACATTTTGTTCTATTATTTCGTCAAGCAGCGTATAAATGATAGTCATTCTCTGACATTAGACTAATCGAAGATTGCACAAAAATGTATAAATCTAGAATCTAGAATACAAATCATGACAGCTATTGTGTTCGTTCTTTTCTTTAGGAATATCGAATAGTCTTAAGAAAGAAGAAAAACAAAGGATCAAAGAAGCAAAGAATGCAACAAAAGATGAACACCAACAGTCGGTATGCATTCATATATTTTAATATTATAAATATCATTCCAGAATGAATGATATTAGCAGGTTTTAATAAAAATCCTATTAATATAGAACAATCCCATCAGGGTTACTATTTGAGGAAAAATCCCTTAATACCTCCGTCATATCAACTCGCAGTGCCTAGTCTCCAGAAGCTGCAATTGCACACCTGAAGCCTTTCTTGGCAAAAGCACGCCTCTGTTCCCCTCACCAATCTCGTTGCTCTTCTCTGTACTCGATCCAGCAGCTCCACATCCTTATTAAAATGCGACCTTCAATAAATTCAAATAGATGAGGTGGTAGCTGAAAAAGCTATTTCATCAGCCTTTATGCGTGATTGATGAGAGGAATTCTGTGGCACTCTACACTGTGCTGCCACTTTATTAGGTACACCTACCTAGTAGCGTGTTGAGCCTCCTTTAGCCTTCAAAACAGCCTGAATTCGTCTAAGCATGGATTGAACAAGATGCTGAAAATGTTGTGCAGGAATGGAGTACCATGCAGACATGAGTGTGTCGCCCAGTTCCTTGAGATTCGACAGAGGTGTAGGTCTGCAGCGAACAGCTCTTTCCATCTCATCCCAAAGATGTTCAATAGGATTGAGATCCGTGGACTAAGCGGGCCACTGCAGCAAAGAAAAGTCATTATCATGTTCCTGGAACCATTCCATAGTGATTCGGGCTTTGTGCACTGCGCATTATTCTGCTGGAAGTAACCACCTGACTGAGGATAAACTGTCAACATGAACGGATGCACTTGGTCAGCAACGATGTTTAGGTACGATGTGGCCATACGTGAATCGATGGGTATCAATGGACCCAACGTGTGCCAAGAAAACATTCGTCACACCATAACACTGCCCCCAACACCTTGTACAGTAGTCGTCAGACATGACGGGTCCAAGGATTCATGTTGTTTTCGCCAAATTCTGAGCCTTCCATCAACATGATGCACCAGGAACTTCGACTCGTCAGACCAAGCAACTGTTTTCCAATACTCGATAGTCCAGTGCTGGTGTTGCTGTGCCCACAGGAGGCGTGCTCTCTTGTTCTTCATTGATAACAAAGGTACGCGATGTGGCCGTCGGCTGTTGTAGCCCATTCGCGACAACGTGCGACTAATGGTCCGTTGCGATATTCGGTTATAGCTGTATTCCGACGTTATGTGCGACATTGTGGCCCGTCTGTTTGCTTGCACAATTCTAGCCATCCTCCTCTGACCTCTCTCATCAACAAGCGATTTTCTTCCACAGGAGCGCCATTGAGAGGATGTTTTCTGTTCGTTGCACCATTCTCGATACATCCTTGAAACTGTTGTGCGCGAAAAGTTCAGGAGAACTGCCGTTTCAGAGATGCTTTGTCGATCACGTCTTACACCTACTACCATGCCACGGGCTTTAGATCACTCGTTTTCCACATTCTTGCTACGGTTTGTACGCTTAACTGATACTAGAAAGGTTGTTGTGCTGTATTTATATCCGCAACTGTGGTCATGTGACTTGCAACGTTCTTGGGACAAACAATTTGTGTGCACAACAGGGGTGTACCTAATAAAGTGGCAGCACAGTGTATGTTATCCATGATGACTAAACAGCTCTCCAGGAATGATCAGCAATTGACAAGTACATTCATTACGCATGCGGCACTTTCTTTCTTTCAACGTTTTCCAGCTATTGTTTGTTATTTAATTTTAGCATACAAACTGCTTTTATTGAAGTGTCAAAAGATGGGTTGAATCTTTACTTTCTTCCGCGGATACTTCATTCTTGAAGAGAATTAAAAGTGCTCCAAAAAGTTCATTCAAATAACCTACTTCATTCGCTTGGCATTGCTGGCCTTTCTCCTCTGTCCTTTTGATGCTTATTAACTTAGAGATCAGTGACCAATTCAAACAATGCCCATTAACCACCCCAAATGACACATCGTGCCCAGTACCAACAAATCAAAGTCATCAACCAAAACTGGACTAGATGTTCTCATTCATGTTAACCTATTTGGTCACTGCAGACTAATGAGATGCAATTAAAGAGTCCGGTTTTGTTTTATTTTTTTATACAAACTTGTGTGTTCTATGGGTAACCCTTTGCAGATAGAGAGCGCTGTTTTCAAATGTCTGCCTCAATGCCTTAAGGTAATTTTCGTAGGTGGGCACACAACGTGAAATTTGTTACACTTCGTTGAACACTGACTTTACTTTTGTTTTATGGCGTTGGGACTCAGAGTAGAAGCTTGTAAAATACAAAACAAACTATACTAATGAGTTGGTGAGATAATGGCAGAAAGGAGAGGCAAGAACGAAAGAAATAGAGTAGAAAAACAGGAGTGTAGATATTTAACTACCTTATACAATATAACGCGCTTAAAATGCAGGCACACGTTTCGAAGTATGTTCCAATTTGATCGAAATAACAAAGACGTTTTTAAGTAAATTATAAATTAGATTGGTTTCGATTTGGATTGTTTAAATTCTAAGGCAGCTAAGGGTCGTGGGGTATCAGTCCATGACAAATACAGCATGATGGGACAATGTATTACGCCTGAAATTGCGTGTCTTCTATGGCTTGGTTTTGATAGGGAGGATGGGCTATGCTCATAGTTAAGAAACACATAAAATCTAAGGAAGTGCAATCTTCTGTCAGTTTGGCACTGGGAAAGGGAAAATGAGAGTAAGAATGTGTTATAGGCCTAATGACTGTCATCGGTATATTGACTGGACCTTGTGGATTGGTCACTCGCACACTAGCAAGGCTTTTGTGAAATAATTGGATGATTGTTTTATACACAGCATGTTCGAGGGGCAACCAGAGGGAGTAATACTCTTGATCTGATTATCAGCAATGATTGTTCATGCATTAAGAATCAACAGATAAAAGAACCACTAGGTGGAGATGATCACAGCGTATTGATTTGAGATTTACTTAAAGAGGTAACTGCAATCAAGGGTAAAGGGAAGGTTTTTTGCTTTAGTAAAGGCGACTACAGTGGTCTCAGACAGTTTTAAGTTCTATACAATGGGACCAAATGATGGTGTTTCCAGTGGTGAATTCTAAATAGGAAGCCTTCAGGGACTTAATCTTGGAGGCTACTAGGCTTTTCATAACAAATAAGAAACACTGGATGTCAGATGAACTGATCAAATTCGTGGCAGAGAAGAAATTGCATGGAATGCATATAAATTATCGAGCGACACAGAAGCCTATGGCAGATATAAGTTAGTCTGTAATCAAGTCACAAAGGAGGTTAGGCAAGCGAAGGCAGATTACGAGAAATCTTTGGCAAATGTTTCAAAGAAAAACAGCAAACACTACAAGGAAGGGAATGAATCAGATTGGTTCACTCGCTATAGATGGTTTGACTGATGATGATCCTGGTGAGGAATACTTTAGGGAAGGGGATGCCAGAAGTTCGTCAAGCAGAGATATATGATTTTGCAATAACTGAGAGGAATGTGGAAGAGAAATTGTGCAGTAACATAAGAAAGGCACCCTGGGGTGGATGAAATCTATTCAGTTATAAGGGAGGCAGCGAAGGAAGTAAGCAAACCCTTAGTTATAATTACGACAGCATCGTTGGATTCAGGGGAGATCCCTGTGGACTGGAGATGTATGAATGTATCCCCAGTTCACAAAGGGGAATGAAATGGTGACACAAGTAATTATAGACTAGTTAGTTTAACTTCTGTTCCAGGTAAAATAACGAAGTCATTGGTAAAAGAAGTAATGCAGGATCATCTAGACATGGTGGAAGTTAGCAGCATGGGTTTGTTAAGGGGATATCTTATCTAACCAGTTTGATTGGATACTACGATGTGGTCACAAAAGAACTTGATGCAAAAAAAAAAATTTGATATCATATACTTGGATTTCGGAAACGCTTTAGTGTTGTACATAAAAGACTGTTGTTCAAATTTTAGCAGAGTGCCATTATTTAAGTCCCTCAGGGTTCGTTGTTGAGCACATTGTTGCTTTGTACATTTATCAATGATATTGATGAAGACATCAGGCCTAAGGTACAAATATTCATACGATATTCAGTTGGCAGAGTGGTTAATAACAGTAATGAGAGTACGTTACTGCAACAGGATCTAGAAATATTAGGCTGAGAAATGGTAACTGAAGTTTAACATTGAAAAATGCAAAGTACTGCATATGGATAGCAGTAACCCCAGAGTAACGTAAACTGTGTAATACCACACTCAGGAAAATGAAAAAGACCTTAACGGAATTGTGCAGTCGGATATGAAGTTTTCTCAGCAATTCAGACAGGCTGCCAGGACAATGATGTACAGGAAATTTGTTAGAAAAACGGAGGTGACAATTAAGAAAAAAAAGAAAAGAAAATAGAAATAAGAAAAAATAAGGTAATTATCCCATTATTTTAAGCAATGGTCAGCCACATCTTGAAAACGCATACAGGTCTGGAGGTTTCATTTTAGGAAGGATGTAGAGCTGCTGGAACGAGTACAGAGAAGGTCAAGGAGATTGGTGAGTGGAACAAAGGGATGCTTTTACCAAGAAAGGGTTCAGTTCTGCAAATTGCAGCATCTGGAGACTAGTCTATCCTCTTGCTCAGACTACACACATAAGATGGTACAAATTAAAATTTAGATAACACAGTTGCAGGATAGATCTGCGGTAGTTTGCCTATTAGCCAGCGACTGGTTTATTGATAGTTTAAATAAACGGAAGAAGTAGACAAAACTATTGGAGGGATCATCATCATCATCAGCCATTTTCAATCCACTGCAGGATGAAGGCCTCTCCAGCAACTTTCCAGTTCCTTCTGTTTTGAGCACTGGCCATCCATTTACTACCCACAAACTCATGAATTTCATCTATCCATCTCCGCCGTTGTCTTCCAGGTTTTCTTCTAACTCCTCTTGGATACCATTCTGTTATTTTCTTAGTCCATCTGTCATGTCTTCGAGCTATGTGTCCTGCCCAAGACCATCTTAGCTCTTTAGTTTGCTAAGAATGTCCTTTACTTGAGTTTGCTGCCTAATCCATGTGTTTCTCTTCTTATCTAACAGTCTGATTCCCAATATAATTCGTTCCATTCTTCGCTGTGTAGTTCTCAGCTTCTCTTCCATTCTTTTGGTGAGTTGCCCAAGTTTCACTTCCATAAGTCATGGTGGGAAGTATACATTGGTTCATTAATTGGAGGGAATGAATAGACAAAATGGGAGACGTCGATATATATATATATATATATATATATATATATATATATATATATATATAACGTACTCCATTTCCGACCCCACATTGCTATATGATTTCGAGTTGTCAGGATGTACCCTACCCCTCTTAGAAGTTCTGAAACGTTTAACTGAAACATCCTGTATATATATATATATATATATATATATATATATATTTTAGCTGATGCTGTATAAGCTTGGTTTCTGCATCATTTACCACTGCTAATGCTAATTAAGCCAATAGGTGATCACGTAAGGCACCAAAAACCTCATACATTTTCACTTAGATTTTTGGGGACCAGTGCAGACTGTATGGTTTGCCCAGGACACTAGTTGGTAACTAATCTAGGGCTGCTTCTGCAGAAGCTGATATTACTACGTGGACGATATATAGGGACCATATCTAACTGGATTATATGGAAAAACTACAGCATACAAACCGAACATCACAGTTTGGCAGAGGTAGTGTCATCGTCTGGGATTTACTCAAGGTTTCAGCTTGGATTATTGGTCGTCGTTCCTTTATCAACGAATTCTGTGGTACATGGACATTTTGGACAATTCTGCTCTTTGTGCACTGCTGCTAGAGCTGGAACGGCAGGATTTTCCAGCACGACAATGCTCTGTCCCATACTGCACAGCGTGCAGTGACTTGATTTGAAGACATGGGCATGTATATTACTTCTCTCCTGAAATTGTTTTCTTCTTTGAAACATCACATTTGTGTGGACATTTAGGACTCATTTGCCGCCACCAATAATTTACGGATACTTCCATCTCTTTTATCGTATTTTACCACAATAGATCATTCATATAGGGACCAAGTTCCATTGATTACAAAATTTTACTGAACTGTGCCTGGTATCTGATCATAATCCTCGTAAGCGATGCATGGTCAGCCCACCATAGTTACATATTAGTCATGTATGCATTTTTAATAGGTAAAAATAAATTTTCCGTTTCTACTCAGTTACTTGATCAATTTGCACCATTTCAGTTCAATTTAAAATACGTAAGCACGACTCTAACTTTTGTCCATGAATGTATTCACTATATCCTATACTTGCGTTTCTTAAAATATAGCATCTCGAGTTATTTTTGATGTCTCATAACATCCATTTTGTATTCCAGGAAACCCAATACTATCCAGTATATGCACCTGATGCACAATCTCACTCTGAGTCCGACCAAGACATCTACTACGATGATCCTTTTTACATTTCTGGCCCAGCTCCACCCGAAGATCTGAGCGTTGAGTACCATTATAAGGTGAATCCCATTCCCGGAATACCAGGCAAGGACTACCCAATATTTGACAAAGTTCCATATACCAGTTTTAGCTGTAATCGCGTGAAACATCCAGGTTTCTATGCTGATGTGGAGACAAAATGCCAGGTATTGTGTCAAACTATACCAATTTTAAATAGTTGAAGTTGAAGACAAATCCATTTTGACATTAATCGTCTAATATTAATTATTATTTTGGGGCCGTAGCCAGGTGGGAAGGAGCAGCAGTGCGCTTAGTATAGACATACGCTTCTTGATTAGACCGGGGTTCGAGCCCGTCACCACCAAATACGGAGGATGCGGAAAGGTCAGGGAATGACCACCGCATATCCCGGAGCAATATGGCCATAGTTGCTAATGCTCCTAAAAATCAAATAACAACAAACAAACAATATTAATTAAGTATATTAGGAATCAAAATTTAACTCGGTTAATTGGTTAAAATGTGTTAACGAACATAGGTGATGCCCGTTTTCTAGTTCAGCGATATAATTGAACCAATCAAATTCTGCCATATTGAAGTCCCATGGTCTTAGTTACTATGCCTTAGAAAAGTAACTACTGTACAGTCTTTATAGCAACCCTCTTTTTAACACCCCACATGTAATAACATCCTATGCTGTAGGTCCCGGCCAATTTCTCATTAATAAAATAAATTTTCTGTTTATACTCCAGGACAACCAAACGGTCAGAGGAGTTCACAAGATAGACAGATTACAAGAAACAGCACCGTATTCAGCAGTCACGGGCTTGAACCCCAGTCACGTGTACTTATGTACCCACGCGCCTGCCCACTAGGCTACGGCGGCCTCCACCTAATGCTATTTTATGAATCGATATAACGACCATTTTCTCATTCCCCTGTAGGTAGTTATATAGAGCTTCGACTGAAATACTATATAGCAATAATAGTAGCGTTTTAGGAATATCTAACGCCATATCGCTCCGAGTATAGTCTGTAAATTGCATGTTCTGAGCTCGATTTTCTGTTCACTGGCGAAAAACACGAGTTTCCGGGAGTAAAAACAATGCGATCATTGCCTGTGACCGTCTAACTCAGCCACGTTATGAAAAAGGCCCATAAACTAATACTATGAGATTTCTGTAAATAGGTGCATTTGCAGTCAGTTTGCTGCTTTTTTTTTTTTCTCTCCAAAACAAAACCATGCACCCATTGCCTGATACTGATGAACTCTGCTATGTTCTTATCAGTTGCAAGATACAAACAGGCTAGTGCTTTTTATTTGGGGTATTCCAATACTAAAGAAATTTGTTGTGATTTTGGTGTCTCCATACAGGAGACTAATGCTATTATAGGTACATACACTGGCCAAAAAAATACGAACTTTTCTATTAAGTCACGGATGCCCTTGTGATTGCACAGGTGGTAGACTAGCTGTACTACCAAAAACCGGCGGAAAAGTCCCAAGTTCCAGTACTGTCAATA
Organism: Mastigoproctus giganteus; assembly: GCF_048544385.1. NCBI lineage: Eukaryota > Metazoa > Arthropoda > Arachnida > Uropygi > Thelyphonidae > Mastigoproctus > Mastigoproctus giganteus. Next base: position 10,874,032 of record NC_143582.1, read on the forward strand.
ACGTGAGGAATTTTTAAAGTCCATTTTCAAACATGGCTGAATTAGTCAGTCTCAGGAAAGGGTAGAATGGTTTTTCCTCAAGGACATTCGGGTTTTCATCCAGTAAACACAATCGATCACGGAATGCACAGTTGACATACTGTATACTCAGAGCAATACGTCCATAGTTGCCAATGCTCCTAAAACCCTACATCAACATTTGCAGAAAGAAGAAATGGGAATAAATGCAAAGAAAACTGTGATGTCGGGTATTGATGTGATGCAAAGAAAACTCTGATATGGCACATTGATCTGTTGTCTCATTCAGTATAGACTGCACAGGCTGTTGCAGTAATCTGAAGCGAGAATGGCAAAAACACATGATCGACACTGAGTGGACAGAAATCATTGGATACCTATCTAGAAATGCATAGGCCCTTTTGCCCTGATAAAGGGATAGTGCAATTTCTGTGCCACCTGCGCGATAGAGTGACCCATAAGTCGGTCTCTTGGCACCACTGCAAGCA